>NC_133449.1:293907018-294207018 GCF_048565385.1 Saimiri boliviensis
CATGAAGTTGATGCCACCTACTAGTCAGCATAAGAGAAGACCTCCCAAGAACAAAGCAAAGCTTTCTGCTGTCCCATTTATTGTTCACCTGCCAATCTGTTTCAGGCATTTTCTGGCATTAAACAAATTGATCCCCTTACTTTTTCTGAATTTTTACCTACTGTACATTGTCAAATGCATTCATCTCCATTTGGGTAAAGAGACAACTGATGCAAATCTTTCAATACCACAGACTTTCTAAGGTACTTGCTGTAGTCTGAGTATTTGTATCACCCTAATATTCACATTAATATTCATATTCTGCTATTCTAAGACCCCAGTTGATAATATTAGGAGGTGGGGACTTTTGGAAGTGATTAAGTCATAAAAACAGAGCCCTCATGAATAGAATTTGTGCTTTTATAAGAGAAGCCTAAGGCAGATTTATAGCAGTTTATTTAACCCAGAATATCATGCCCAACTATCAAGAAAAAAATTATAATACACAGTAAAAGACAAAAAGTACAGTTCAAAGAGATAAAACAGGCATCAAAGCCAGACTCGGCTATGGCAGGGATGTTAAAATTATCAGACCAGAAATTTGAAATGATGATAGTTAATATTCTAAGAGCTCTAATGGATAAAGAAGCTCCTTCGCTCCTTACACCATGTCAGGACACTGTGAAAAAGTGTCTTTTAGGAACCAAGAATTGACCTCACTGAAACTACCCCTGCTTTGATTTTGATCTTCACAGCCTCCAGAACTGTGAGAAATAAATTTATGTTCTTGATAAGTTTCCAAGTCTGAGATACTTTGTTATAGCCGCCTGAAAGGACTAAGACAGTGTCTTCCTTCATCAAAGATTCTCCCTTACTTGCCTGTTTACCTGCAGTAAGATTATCATCGTTTATCAGCCACAAGGAGACCTGAACTCTAAACATAGTGCTCTGGAAAGCAGCCCTGCCTGTCTTCCAGAGTTTGGATGCAACAAAACATCTCCCTCTGTACTTTCTTGGCACAGTCATTCCAAAACAGGGGTGATTGCTGCATGTTTCCAGGTCCTCCCTGAGTAAACAGTCAACTGTTGAGGATGTTGAGAGATGGCAGCATCACCCAGAGCATCAGCTTCTATCACACCTGATTAAAAGTAAGCACTGCCCCTGTTTTTAGTGAGCCTTAGCAAGAAAGCAATTTTCTGTCCAACAGCAATGTTTCTCAAAATCTTCCTTAAACTAAAAGAGAAAGGGAAAAGAGAAAGAAGTGGACCACTGGCATATGGAAGTATCAGTGCAGCTTCAAAAAAAAGTAAAATTCATATTTAAATCTCCATGCTTCACCTGTAAAAGTCATGCGGATGTTTATGTTACTAACATATTATTTATAAAAATAATATTTTTAAGTAATGCAGAAATTTTCACTACATAATGTGCAAGAAAAATTGCTGATATTTTACTTTCCTGTATTTTCTGACAAGTGTGTCTATCTTTCAGAAATAGTAAACTAAAATGTGAACAAGTCTGAGTTAAAATTTCTAGGGGCGACCCTGTTGTATGGGAGTTCCCACACTTTTTTGAGCTTTACATTAAAAGAGATCTTACAATAAATACCGGAGAAAAATCTTCTTACACTTCCAGCAGGGAGAGAGGAAAATGGACCATTTTCAAATATGGCAGAACATTCTGTTTTTCTTAACAAAGCCTGCCCCCAGAGAAACTAGCTAACCCGATTTTAACCTGCTGGAGTTTATCAGAGCCTGGCTGACCTCAGGGGGAAAAAAGACTCAATTTCAGCCCCCTTCTAGGCATTCTGTCCTACCTAAGCGGAAAAAGGGTGAGACATAATAGTCACATATGAAGATCTTTGTTCAGAGGTATAGGTGCATGATAAGATTGAGACCTAATTACAGGACTATAGAATGCATCTCCTCCCACCACAATTTACCACCACATTGCTAAAGGCAGATTTACAGCAGTTTATTTAACCCAGAATATCATGCCCAACTATCAAGAAAAAATTATAATACACATTAAAAGACAAAAAGTACAGTTCAAAGAGATAAAACAAGCATCAAGGCCAGACCTGGCTATGGCAGGGATGTTAAAATTATAAGACCAGAAATTTGAAATAATGATAATTAATATTCTAAGGACTCTAATGGATAAAATATCTAGCATGCAAAAACAAATTCACAATCTCGGCAGAGACATGGAAATAATAAGAAAGAACAAAGAAAGAAATGCCACAGAGCAGAAACAATATAACGGTAATGAAAAATACCTGTATTGGCTTATTAATACAATAGCCATGACTAATAAAAAATAATCTCTGAGCCTAAGAATTTTTCAGTAGAAACTCCCAACACTGGAAAAAAGCAAAAACAAAATAAAAGTCTAAAAAAAAAAACAAACAAACCTATTTTTTGGAAGAGGGAAGCAAGATGGCCTACTAGACAAAGCCAGGAGGAACATCTGCCACTGAGAGACCAGAACATCAGGATAAGTGGCACACTCTGAGAAGATCTTCAGAGAAAATTCATTGCAAGTAGATAAAGGCTGGATGCAGATGCTGGACTAAAGTAGGGGTGAAGCTTAGAACCCCACAGGGGGCTACCAAGCACCAGGACTCTTTCCTGAATATGAATGACTCCTGTGAAAGAGGTGAGTTGAACAGATGAAGAGTGGTTTGCTTTCAACACAGACCTCTAGAATCCTAGCAGCAGGAGTCCCTGTAACACCCACAGAAACTTGAACTGGCAGGCAGAACTGCTTAGAGAGGTGTACAGGCAGAGCTCCAGTCAGTGTGGAGCCCAGAGTGTTTGATGCAGGAGCACCTGCAGTGTAGCATGGCTCAGGATGCCCATCCCACAAGGCTCATTTTGCTCCCTTAGGAGACTTTAGGCAAATTCAGTTTTATAAGTAAAGAAGAAATAAGATCCTTTTCAGACAAGCAAATGCTAAGGAAATTTGTTACCACTGGATCTGCCTTACAGTAAGTCCTGAAGAGAGTGCTAAATATTGTGGAGGGTGAAAGACCGTTGCCAGCTACTACAAAAACACACTCAAGTACATAGAGCAGTAAGAGTATAAACAAATTACACAAACAAGCATGCACAGTAACCAGTCAACCACATGATGACAGGAGCAAATCCACACATATCAATACTAACTTTGAATGTAAATGGGCTATATGCCCCAATTAAAAGGCACAGAGTGGTAAGTTGAATAAAGAAGCAAGATTCAACAGTATGCTGTCTTCAAGAGACCCATCTCACATGCAGTGACACTCATAGGCTCAAAGTAAAGTGATAGAAAAAAATCTACCAAGCAAACAAAACATGGGAAAAAAAACTGGGGTTGCTATTCTAATTTCAAACAAAGCAGACTTTAAGCCAACAAAGATAAAAGAAGACAAAGAAGGTCATTACATAATGGTAAAGAGCTCAATTCAACAAGACTAACTACTCTAAATATACAAGCACTCAACATAGAAGCACCCAGATTCACAAAGCCAATTCTTAGAGACATATGAAGAGACTTCGATAAACACACAATAATAGTGGCAGACTTCAACACTCTACTGAGAGTATTAAACACATTACCAAGGCAGAAAAACAACAAAGATATTCAGGATGTGAACTCAACACTTGACCAAATAGATCTAATAGACACCTACAGAACTTTCCACGCCAAAACAACAGAATATACCTACATAATCAACCACATAATTGGACACAAAACAATCTTCAACAAATTCAAGAAAACCTAAATTATACCAACCACAACCTCAGGCCAAAATACAATAAAAATAGAAATCAGTACTAAGTAAATCCCTCAAACCATAACATTACATGGAAATTAGACAACCTGTTCCTGAATGTCTTCTGGGTAAATAATAAAATTAAGACAGAAACTGAGAGGTTCTTTGAAACTAATGAGAATAAAGATACAACATACCAGAATCTCTGGGACACAACTAAAGCAGTTTTAAGAGCAAAGTTTATAGTGCTAAATGCCCACATCAAAAAGTTAGAAAGATTTCAGATTAACACCCTAACATCACAACTAGAGAAACTAGATAAACAACAGTAAACCAATCCCAAATCTAGCAAAAGGCAATAAATAATCCAAATTAGAACAGAAATGAAGAAAATTGAGACGTGCAAAATCATACAAAAGATAATAGAATCCAAAAATTTGTTATTTGAAAGAATTGATAAGATAAACCATCAGCCAGACTAATAAAGTAAAAAAGAGAAAAGCTATACAAACAATTAGAGATAACAAAGGGGGCATTAACACTGACCCCATAGAAATACAAAAAAAAAAAAAAAAAAACCCTCAGAGACTGCTACTAACACGACTATGTGTACAAGCTGAAAAATCTAGAATAAATAGATAAATTCCTGGACATTTCTTGTGGGAAAGTAAATTAGATCAGCCATTGTGAAAAGCAGTTTGGTGATTTCTCAAAGAACTCAAAGCAGAATTACCATTTGCTCCAGGAAGCCCAATATTGAGTATACACCCAAAGAATATAAATTTTCTACCATAAAGATGTATGCACATGTATGTTCACTGAAGCACTATTCACAATAGCAAAGAAACTGAATTAACCTAAGTTCTCATCAATAGTAGACTGACTAAAGAAAATGTAGTATATATACATCATGGAATACTATGTAGTTATAAAGAAAAGAATTAGATTATGTCCTTTTCCACAACATGAGTGGAGTTGAAGGCTATTATCCTCAGTGAACTAATATAGAAACAGAAAACCAAATACTGCATGGTCTCACTTACACATGGAAGCTAAATATTGAGTATATGTGGACACAAAAAAAGGAACAACAGACATCAGGGCCTACTTGAGGGTTTGAGGGGAAGGAGGGTAAGGCTCAAAAAACTACCCATTTGATATTATGCTTATTACCTGGATGATAAAATTATCTGTACACAAAATCCCCACAACACACAATTTACCTATATAACAAATATGCACAGGTACTTCTGAACCCAAAATAAAAGTTTAAAAATTAATTAATTATTTTAAAAACAGGCCATTTAAAAACATTAGGACAACTGAAAACTGTGATATGTATGCAATGGGAATACCAGTACAAGAAAGACAGCAAGAAACATGATATATATGAAGCAGTAATGACTGAGATATTTTTCCCCAAATTGTCAGATACAGATATTAATCAACAATATAAGCGATTACTTAACTAGATTTTTTAAAATCTACAAAAAAAAAACCTATAGGTAACATCATATTAATGGTGAGAAACTTGAAATTTTTCCAGTGAGATTAGGAGTAAGGTGAGAATGTTCTCTCTCAGCACTGTTTTTCAACATTATACTGGAAGTCCCAGCTAAGAAAGTAATATAAGAAAAAGAAATAAAATATGCACTCTTTGGGAAGGAACAAATAAGATTCTCTTATTAAAGATACATGATCATCTGTGTAGAATATTTTTTAAAAAAGACTGAGAACTGATAAACAACTTATAGAAAGTTTACAGAATACAATGTTATTACAAAGTCAGTCACTTTGCTGTATACCAGTGATGAATTAATAGAATTTGAAATTAAAAACACAATACCACTTATATTAGCAACCCCACAAATAAAGAGGTACAAATCTAACAAAATATTTACAAGATCTTTATAAAGAAAATTACAAAATTCATTCAAAAGAAATCAAAGTAAATAAATGGAGGGGCATTCCAGGTTCATGAATAGAAAATTTGTTATCTAAATGCCAGTTCTTCCTACCAATATCTATAAATTAAGTGAAATTTCAATCAAAATTCCAAAAAGTTACTTTTTTTATTATTGACACACTAGTTCTAAAGTTTATATGGAGAGTCAAAAGACCCAGAATAGCCAACACGATATTGGAAGAGAAAAACAAAGTTGGAGGATTGAAGCACCTGATTTCAAGACTTATTTTATAGTTCCAGTAATCAAGACAGTAAACATTAGCCTAAGAACAGACAGATAAAACAATGGAGCAGAATGGAGAGTTCAGAAATAGAGCCATATAAATACAGACAACTGATCTTTAACAAAGGAGTAAAGGTAATACCACATGGTATTTTCAATAAATGAGGCTGAAACAACAGGACATCTACAGGCAAAAACAAAAACAAAAACCCTGAATCTAGACAGGCATTACACTCTTCCAAAAACTTAACTCGAAATGAATAGCAGACCTAAACATAAAATACAAAACCCCAAATCATAAAACTCCTAAAACATAACACAGAAGAATAACTGGACTATCCTGGGTTTGGAGATGATTTTTCAGATACATCACCAAAGGCACAATCAATGAAAGAAAAAATTGATAAATCATAGTTAATTAAAACTAAAAGACAAGAAAATGAAAAGGTAAGTCATAGACTGGGATAAAATATTTACAAAGATACAGTTTTTTAAAATAAATAAATAAATAAATAAATAAATTACTAAAACTCAACAATATGTAAACAAACTACTCAAAAATGGGCCAGGCTAGGCGTGGTGGCTCACGCCTGTAATCTCAGCACTTTCGAAGGCCAAGGTGGGCAGATCACAAGATCAGGAGATTGAGACCATCCTGGTCAGCACTGTGAAACTCTGTCTCTACTAAAAATAGAAAAATTAGCTGTAATCTCAGCTACTAGAGAGGCTGAGGCAGAAGACTCATTTGAACCAGAAAGGTAGAGTTTGCAGTGAGTTGAAATTGCACCAATGTACTCCAGCCTGGCCACAGAGCTAGACTCTGTCTTAAAAAAAAAAAAGAGCCAAAGGCCTTAACATACATCTCATCAAAGAAGATACACAGATTGTAAATAAGTATATGAAAAAATGCTCTATGTCATATATCATCATGGAAATGCAAATTAAAATAACAAGATTCCAGCACATGCTTATTATGACCAAAAATCCAAAAGAGTGACAACACCAAATGCTGGTGGAGATGTGGAACAAGTACTTTCATTCATTCCTGGTAGGAAAAATGGTATAGCCACTTTGGAAGACAGTCTGGTGACTTCTTGTAAAATCAAACATATTCGTACCATATTATCCAGCAATCATATTTCTTGGTGTTTTTACAAAGGAGTTGAAATTTTGTGTTCACAGAAAAATTTGCATTTGGATGTTTACAGTTTTATTCATAATTGCCAAATCCTGCAAGCAACCAAGATATTCTCCAGTAGGTGAAGGGATAAATAACCTATAGTAGGTCCCGACAATAAACTATTATACGGAGCTAAAAATTAGCTATTGAGCTGTAAGAAGACAGAGAAAACTTTTTTTTTTTTTTTTAGACAGAGTTTCACTCTTGTTACCCAGGCTGGAGTGCCATGGCACGATCTCGGCTCACCACAACCTCTGCCTCCTGGGTTCAAGCAATTCTTCTGCCTCAGCCTCCGGAGTAGCTGGGACTACAGGCGTGTGCCACCACGCCCAGCTAATTTTTGTATTTTTAGCAGAGACGGGGTTTCACCATGTTAACCAGGATGGTCTTGATCTCTTGACCTCGTGATCTACCCATCTTGGCCTACCAAAGTACTGGGATTATAGGCGTGAGCCACCACGCCCGGCCAGAGAAAACTTAAATATTACTCTGTGAAAGAAGCAGGTCTGACATTCTGGAAGAGCCTATACTATGGAGATTGTGCACAGCTCTCAGTGGTTGCTAGGTTAGTGGGGAGGGAGGAATAAATAGGCATAGCGTAGGTGATTTTTTGGGCAGTGAAGCTACTCCATATGATACTATAAGAGTGGATACATATCATTATAAATTTGTTCGAATCCATAGTGTACAAGGTCAAGAGTGAACTCTAATGTAAACTATGGAAGTTGAGTGATAATGATGTGCCAATATAATTTTTTTTAATTATAACAAATCACCATTCTTTGGAAGACATTGATAAAGAGAGAGGATTTGCATGTATGGGGATAGGTTCTATATGAAAAATTCAAGCATCTTCTATTAAAACTGCTCTAAACAATTTAAGTTATTAAAACAAAATTTTGAAATATTTTGAAAAATTCCGGGATTACTTTTCTTTGTTTCTCTTACTAGGAAAAGATATTTTAAATGACAGGTCAAAGATCCATTTATCAGTCAATTATACTTTAGTATGAATAAACATAGAGCTTTTCATATACATATGAAATTGCACTTTAGGTTCTGCAATGGTCAAACTGGAAGGCATATTGCATTGTATCCTGAGGGGAAAAATAAGCAAAAATAAAGTGTTCACTCCTTGAATAAATAGAAAGGTCTGCCATTTATTATAAACATAGGTGGGCATATGTCTTTATAATAGATTGATTTATAATCCTTTGGGTGTACAGCCAGTAATGGGATTGCTGGGTCAAATGGTATTTCTATTTCTAGATCCTTGAGGAATTGCCACACTGCCTTCCGCAATGGTTGAACTAATTTACACTCCCACCAACATTGTAAAAGTGCTTCTATTTCTCCACATAAGCATCTGTTGTCTCCAGACTTTTTAATGATCGCCATTCTAACTGGTGTGAGATGGTATCTCAATGTGGTCTTGATTTGCATTTCTTTAATGACCAATGATGATGAGCATTTTTTATATGTTTGTTGGCTGCATAAATGTCTTTGGAAAAGTGTCTGTTCATATCTTTCTCCCACTTTTTGATGGGGTTGTTTGTATTTTTCTTGTATATTTGTTTTAGTTCTCTGTAGATTCTGGATATTGGCCCTTTGTCAGATAGGTAGCTTGCAAAAATTTTTTCCCATTCTGTTGGTTGCCAGTTCATTCTAATGATTGTTTCTTTTGCTGTGAAGAAGTTCTTAAGTTTAATTAGATAGCAAAGACTTGGAACTATCCAAAATGCCCATCAAAGATAGACTGGATAAAGAAAATGTGGCACATATACACCATGGACTACTGTGCAGCTCTAAAAAAGGATGAGTTGATGTCCTTTGCAGGGACATGGATGAAGCTGGAAACCATTATTTTCAGCAAACTGACACAAGAACAGAAAACCAAACACCACATGTTATCACTCATAAGTGGGGGTTGAACAAAGAGAATACATGGACACAGGGAGGTAAACATCACACACTGGGATCTGTTGGGGGTTGGAGAGCTAGGGGAGAGATAGAAGGGGGTAGGGAGATTGGGGAGGGATAACATGAGAAGAAATAGCTAATGTAGGTGACAGGGGTATGGAGGCAGCAAACCACCATGGCGTTTGTATACCTATGTAACAATCCTACAAGATCTGTACATATACCCCAGAACTTAAGGTATAATTAATAATAGTAATAAAAGAAATTTATGCCATTTATTTGGGCAGAAATTCCTAATTTTTAAAGTACTGTGACTGAATACATTCATGTTTGAGAAGAAGCATTTCTCCAGATTTTCATACTTACACTTCTCATTGTCCTCTTCGGAGAACTTGGAAGTATTACTTAAATTTATAACCAATGCCAGAAAATGAGAAATCATGCTGGACCTTAAATAAATATAGTTTTATATCTGAGGATTGGTATATCTCATATATAGTTCTATTTAGGGTTGAAAACTCAATGCTTGAGGTCATTCATTCAAATATTCTACATTATAAAGTGATAGTCATTACACAATTTCTACTACATAATATAATGTAGAAAATTCATTTTGCACAAAAAAACGTTCTCGTTTCTTTAATGTCTTGGTTATTCTAGTTATTTAATTGTCCATTTTTTTCTAAAGTTTTGAATCCAATTATAATACATATTACCAATATGCATATAACCCAATTATAATACATATATATGTGGGAGGGTATATAGACATACATATATATGTGTGTGTATATGTATATACCTACACATATATATGTATATGTGGTGTGTATGTGTGTGTATATATATATATATATATATATATACGAAATTGGGTTATATAGTGCATGTGTGTGTGTATATACATATATATATATGTATATATGTATGTGTGTGGGTATAAATATACCTTATAACTCAATTTTATATATACTACATATACACACACACACACACCTATGGTGTATTTATATATAATTGGGTTATAGGGTATATCTATATCCACACATATATATACACACACATATATGTGTGTGTATATATATGTATACATATATATGTGTGTATATATACATACCATATAACCCAATTATAATACATTACATCTATGAAAGAATTTCAGGTAATTTTTCTGTTTCATGAGGTTTTACTAATACAAAAAAATTGATATGCATTGGGGCCATTAGAATCACACAATAACATTTCAAGGTCAGATTAAATTAGCTCTTCAAAATTAAATCTGCTTTTGCTGTTATTCATTTTCTTAACTCTCCTACAGTTAATTAGTCCTGCTGTCTTCACTCAAATCAATACCCCTTCCCTGTCTACTCTAAATTCTTATTAGCAAAGTGGTTTGGCCATTACCAAGTGCACAGTTAGCAATATTTATTCATCTGTCCAGATGTAAGAATAAACACTTATGAAAAATTAAAAGTTAAAAAATATCCTTTGAAAGTATATCTTTTTCCCAGATATAGTGCATAGATTTTAAAAAGGTGAAGGAGAGGAAGGCAGCAAATCACACTGCCATGTGTGTATCTATGCAACAATCTTGCATGTTCTTCATATGTACCCCAAAATCTAAAATACAATTAAAAAAAAGAAAAAGACACAGGCTCTGATAAAGCATTTAGGAAGTTCTTGAAACACAGTAAGAATAGGACTTAAAAAACAAAACAAATGTTTGAATTGCGCCAATCTTTGCGAAAATGATTCTTAAAATGAGATATAAGATATTGAGAATTGTGTCAAGAAAAACTACAGGATAAAAATGTTAGGTACTCATATCCATTTCAGTGGCTGTTTAAGAAATGGCTGCTATAAACAGAGTGAAATTTAGAAGTCAGTTTCCTTATGGCTGTTGCACAGTTTATGTAGCCACTTACCATTATAAGAGCATAAACAAATAATTATTTGAAGAAATGTGTATTTCTGAATGATTGTCAGAGGAGCTCAGGAGGAGAAAAAGCAGTGTCATGGGGGCTAAATTTGAGGGGTCCTCAAGGTGTGCTGCATGTTAGAATTACCTGGAGAATTTTAAAGATAACACTGGTTGAGTCTGTCCCAGAGACACTAATGTGGTCACTGCAGGGAAAGCTGGGATGTAGCATCGTTAAAAATCTCCCTAGGTGATTTCAAGGCGAAAAAAGTTTTGAGGTTTATATTTAGTTCAGTTCACATAAATTGAAGAGTCACATTCACTGGTCTATATATTTTCCTGTTCTAAAGCCAAGGCTCAAACTGAGCTGCCATTTATGACTGGATTTTGGCAGAGGTCTTCTGTGTCCCTCGTCCACTGTTCTCACCTGGCTGAGAGTCATTTCCCAGACTGGAGCTTCTCACACTTTTGTGGGCTTAGGAGTCACCTGGGGATGTTGTTAAAGTGCAAATTCTGTTTCAGGAGATCCGGGGTGAGGCCCACACCTCAGCATGTCTAACAAGCTCCCATGAGATGTTGGGCAGATAGTCCAGGAACCACATTTTGAGTGGCCAGTAACTAGAATTTATTTGCTTAATAATTCTTAACTCCAAACACTATTAGATTTTCTTTTGAATGCATTGGTATTGTGAGACGAGAAGAAAGATTCAATAAGCTATCAATATATAAACATTCTCACTAATTATTATGTGGATGCTGTGCCTTCTTATTATGTGCAATGTAAATATATCAACATTCTCATTAAGTTCTGTCATTTGTAAATCAAATTAACAGGCCAGATTTCTTGCCTGAGAAGTCTGATATTACCCATTTATTAGTTCTATGTGATTATATTCTATACTATGATAACTAACAGAAATTTCAATACACAGACTTACGTGTGCAAAAAAACATACTTTTATTTTTCTGAGTCACCACTTAGTAAGGACTCTGAATTACCAATTAGCCAGTAGAAAGTTGAGTGCCAGCTCTTGGCCGGAATCTGGGGTGGAGGTGGCAGGTGCAGCTTTGAGTGCTAAAGCTTGTCCTACAGCTTTGGACCATTCTCATGTCAAGACCCCAAGAGTTGGGAGGTGGAAAGTACTGTAAGGGCTTCTTTATCAGTCTGCGAAACAGTATGCCATAACCCAGGAGCTACAGGCATGGGACAGAGGGCTAACTTCACATGCAATATGCTTTGATTAGCTGATTAATTTACTATGCACCATGGGAAATATCCACTTTATTTGTAGACATATAAGATAATATTCTATAAAATAAACAATATGGTGGCCATATTTCATCTATGAGCTCTTGGCCAGTTTCTACATAGAAGAATAGGCATATGCAAAGGGTTTTGATGAAAGATTAAAAACAAATATTCTCACACTATGAAAGTGCTAGTTCCAACAGCCTCCTACCAATGCTTCTACCACTGTTTTTTTTTTGTTTTTTTTTTTTTCTTTTTTTTTTTTTTTGAGACAGAATTTACCTTTGCTGCCCAGACTGGAGTGCAGTGGTGCAGTCTCAGCTCACTGCAACCTCTGCCTCCAGAGTTGAAACCATTCTCCTGCCTCAGCCTCCCAAGTAGCTAGGAATACGGTGCCCACCATCATGCCTGGTTAATTTTTGTATTTTTAGTAGAGACAGGGTTTTGCCATATTGACCAAGCTGCTCTCAAACTCCTGATCTCAAGTGATCCACCCATCTTGGCCTCCCAAAGTGTTGAGATTACAGGCATGAGCCACTGCACCCAGCCACTTCTACCATTTTTAATAAATCTCTCTAATTGGATAAATTTTAAAATGTTATCATTTAATTTTCATCTTTTAAGTATTTCCCATTCATATGGTTTTCTCCTTTTTTAAACTGTTTTTGCCTTTGAATTTGGAAGACATGTTTCTGTTATATGGGAGATATTTGTCTTGATTTGTCTATTGTTTTAAATCTTTAATGATAAAAGTTTTTTTATTTTAAAAACGAATTAAATTACCTATTTCTACTCATGTTTCAGTGCTATTGCCTGCTTAGAAAATCTTCCATTACCATATTACAACAAAGAAAGCTAACTTTTCTTCTAGAATTTTTATGTTTTAACATGTATTTAAATCTTTCATCAATCTTTAATACTTGTTTCCTCACCTTACACCAGCATCATTATCCCCATTCTTTCAAATCTTTCCAGTCTTAATATTTTCACTTGCATTTCTGAGGTTTCTAACCATCCCTTCTTAAAGGAGAACCACACTTTGTCAGAGAAGGATCTGAAAAACCACCCACTGAAATCCAGGGCAGATTAAGGAGGTGTTAAACAGAGATGAGAACACTTGGAAGGGGTAAAAGGAGGATCAGAAACGTCTCAAAATCTAAGGAGTTTGAGATCAGTCTTTAACCCATGCTGAGTGTCCCATTATTGGAATGCTAAGCTTGTGGGAGTTGTTTATATCCTGCTGTTCAAGGTCATTGCCAAGGTCTGATTCTTCACACACAAAAAATTGCAGCCTCTGGTACAATTAGGGAGGAGAAGACCTCTGTAAGAAATGAGCAAAAGAAAGGAACTTACAGAGGCTTCTCTAGCAAGTAAACTATATTCACAGAGGCACTGGCCATGAAAGGCATGGTGCAGGAGAGATGCAAGGAGATCTGTTTTCTGAGTTGTTGAATTTCTAGATTTCTGAGTGTGGGGTGTGAAAGGACGAGGGGAAAGATAAAGAGAACTGTGAAATCAGTTTTAGAGACTCTTAAATGCACAATTAACTATTTCAGCTCATTTTACAGCCCAAGGACAATCATTGAAGGATTGCAAATAGAAGATAATTCTTGCTGCAGGAAGTAAGACTAGTACGTAGTGCAAAACCTGACTTTAACATGATAGGACAATGAATTCACAGCTTCCATGTCACTACTTCTTTAAATTTGCACATGACAGTCTGAACTGCAACTGGAATTAAAGAAGAAGACATATTTCCTACCAAAAATGAGACATGATCTCCCAGGAGAAAGATATGCACGAAAGACAACAGTACAAGATCACCTGAAATTGGTGCTAAAATGAGACATGCAACTAGTCCCAGGGTTTGAGAGAACAAGGAATCTTCTGCTCAAGAAAACAAAGGGAGAATTCAGGGAAAGGGAGAAATGAGTGCATGACAGAAATTATTTCAAAGAGGTTGATGAATAGATGATAGATCGACAATGTATCAAACACACATTAGATAATATATTTAATACATATTCGATATAGCTAATGTATATGTAGATAGACAAGAGAAAAAAGTTATAGAGGAAAGAAAGCTTATGACACATTTTAGCAATCACCAGTTTTTAATGCAACAGGAATAGTGGCGTCCAAATAGATAAATTAAAAGGAGGCTCTAAATGGCCTTAACAACCCAATTAGGGAAACCAAGCTCAATAACCACATGACCTAAGGGTCTTCCTCTTCTCTCTTCAGGGGTCAGCCCTTTCCAAGTCATAAATGGGAAGAGAGAAGAGTGTACTGTATGATGCTCTAGAGATAACTCGTCTGCTCCTGCTCCTCGGGTCCACAGCCCCTCCCACCCTCTCTGGGTCACTTCCCTCCTTCCCGGTGCTGCTGCTGCTGAGAAACCCACTCCTCAGCAGAGATAAAGGTAGAGAGGACTCACCTGTCCCCATCATTCTTCCTTTACTGTCTGTAGCAGCACCGACCCAAGGCTTTACATGTTGGGCAGCATTCATGAAGTGTGGGGTCTAATTGACCCAGGACAATTCCCTGGTTCTAAAAAGATGCTTTCAAGAAGCCAAGCCCTTTCAAGGCATTTTCCTTGCAGGTCAGCTCAAGCTCTACTACTTTATCTTGTTCACATGTCTGTAGCTATTTGAGAAAGGACACCTGGCCAAATCTCTGATGGGTCAGTCTTTACCCACCTCTCTGGGAATGGCACTTAAAACTCACAGTGGTGGCTTTGCCCATGAACCATCTTCTCTCTGAAAAGTACATGTCAAAATCTTTGGTATCCCTAGTACCAAGAATGTTCCAGGAAGGGTCATAATCCTCTCTGATTCCAGCAGCAGAGCCCAGGGTTGCACAGACAATCCGTGAAAGAGGTGGTAGGGAGCCACTGCAGGTTTTTAACCAGGGATTGGGCATGACCAAACTGGGATAAAGCAGAAGAATTTCCAAGTTGCAGTGTGCATCACAGGCTATCAGGAACACGTTTGGGAATGAAGTGATTCAGGAGACTAACCATGGAGCAGAACTAGAATGAACACCAGGTGGCCCATCTAGAATTCAGTAGGCTCACTGGAGCTACAGGTGTTGATATTGAGAGTCGCATCACAAAGACCCCACAGATCACTGTTGGGGGCAGGAACCACTCACCTATGCATGGAGATTCATCTCACTCACCTATGCACAGACAATGGCTGCTGACCCAATCCTGCTGTAGCCTCCCTGCCACCTGAGGGCCACTGGCCCAGTCCAGGCCAAGGCCTTGGGCCCCACTCCCGTCTGCTGCACCTGCACAAGTTCCTCGTCCCAGCGACACTTGGTGTCCATGTGCTCATCCCTTCCTAGCATTGCTAAAGGTGACTGTTTCATGAGCCTAATACATCTTTTGACCAATGTGAGAACACAGGCACCATTTCTGGCTTATCTGGACCTGAACACTCCACTCAGTTGTTAGAGATAATGACACAGCCAGACAATGTTCAGGTATTACACAAGAAGGCAGGAAAAAATAGAAATATAAAAAGCAGAATAAACAGAAAAATAAAATGTCAGACTTCTCTATTTTTTCTTTTTTCTTAATCCTCATAGCTAGGGGATGCAACCATAGCATTTGATCAGTGTGAAAAATCTTGAAATTTTTGGTTTTGTTTTTGAACATCTGTTTTGAAAGTGGTTTTTGGGAGCCAAGGACACACATCACACAGGGACCTTTTGTGAGAGCAGCCATATCTATTTGATTCATTTTGGTCTTTTGTTTGCAAGTATCTAAATAACATTCTAAAAAATAAGTTTTTCAAAAGTCATGATTTCTTATTAATCAATTAAGAGACATAACCAGCATTTTCTTGTGGGCAGAAATGCATGTGAGCAGAAGCACTAACATCAAGCTGCCCTGGAAATCACAGAGCTTGAGGCTTGGTTCCCATGGAGACACCACCTGCCTCTCACCTGTGGCACATTTGTGACAATTAAGATGAACTATTGCTTTTGTACTTCAGTCCTTGGGTAGACATCATCACAGAGAGCAAGTGTTCTTGAATTTACACAGAAAATCCATATGACGATAAAGCATTCAGAGATTTTGGTTTACTTTGTTTCCTAGCCCTGAACATTGAAATATTTTCTAAAACTTCTCAGGTGACAATAAAGTCCATCCAGGGTTATAACTTCCTGATTTAATGTGAGATAGGTACTTAATGGCAAGCAATTGTTCCAAAGGCTTTTCTTTTAAATCAGTACCCACACTGATTTTTAAAATAAGGCAGGGAAATTCTGATTTGGGGAAGATAGAGTAGACATACTTTTTTCTATTTCTCCAGCTGAGTATAACTGAAAACTCCAGACAGTGTATGTCAAGAAACGTGGAAAGACTTTGAAGGCAGCACAGCTAGTGAGCATCAGCACCAAGGAAGACACAGTGATGAGTTCCCTGGGTTTTCTTTTTGTCTGATAAATCCAAGACTGGGATGTAAAGAAAACAACATTCAAGAAACATAAAAGGCTAGAAACAAAGCACCCCAAACAAAACCGGCTCTCTCCAACCAAAGGACCAGGAAAGGGGTAGCTTAGTAGGACTGAAAACTCTTAGATGATAATTACTCTACTACAAATACCACAGAAAATATTGCAGCACCACACCCTCCTTCTCCAGCAAAGACCTAGACTTCCACTCTTGCCAGGCTGTAAGGAGGTGTCCCACACCAGGGCAGAGAATATCAGAGAAGGTTGAGTGGAGATTTTTATCTCTGCCAAACAGTAAGGGACTCCCCTATGGTGAAAGTAGAGATCATGAGGGAACCAGAAAGTCCACTTTTATCTGCTGGCACCAAGATGGCTCTTTCTCCTTACTGACATGATCAAGAAGGCTGTGTGGGAAGTCAGAATGTTCACCATCATTCAGTGGTGAGGGGGCTGTTCACCTATACAGTCAATGAAAGCAAAAGCTGTATGTGAAGTGGTAATGAGGCACCTCTTCTGCTTCTCAGCCAGCAGAGATTAAGCAAGAAGTCTGGAGTCCCAGTCTCATCCCGTATTGGCCTCTCTTTTCTCACTATTTATCATGGCAACAGAAGCCAAGTGGAAAATCTGTGTTTCCAGCCCCAACAAGCAGCACTGAGAAGGTACTGCTCTCCCTGCTGAAGTGGTAGCAGAGGGTATCTACTCAAACAAACTTTAAATAAGAACCAGAGTCTTACAACATCATACCCAAAATATTCATAGTTCATTGAAAGTTATCTCATGAAAAGAACCGAAAAGAAGTAAATGTGAATGAGGGGGGAAAAAACAGACACAAACATTGGGATCACATAGATGTTAGAACTATCTGATGAGAATTATAAAACAGCCAACGTGAAAATGTTTCAAAAGCAATGACAAATGTGCTTGAAACCAATGATGATACTAAAGCCTCAGGAGAAAAATTGAAGCTATAAAGAAAAACAAAAGTTTTAGACATACAATTCAATATGACAAAGTTTTATTTTTAAATGGATGGTATCGATGGTAGAATAGAGAGAACAGAGGAAAGAGTCAGTAAGCTTGGGCATAGAGCAATGGAAATTCCACCCAGTTTGAGTGGAAGAGAAAAAAATGCACTGGAAAAAAAATGAGCAGAGCCTCAGGACCATGTGAGACTATAACTAAATCTTTAATACTCATGTCACTGGAGCTTCAGGAGGAGAGGAGAAGGAGGATTGGAGGTAAAAATTTTTTTGTTTGTTTTTCAAAAAGGCTATATTTTCCCGATTTTGGCAAAAGAAAAACATCCATAGATTTAAGAAGCTAGGTGAATCCCAAAAAGAATAAGTAAATGTAAAAATGCACACCAAGACATATGATAATCAAACTTCTGAAAACTAAAGAAAATCTTAAAAGCAAAATCTTACAATGATTTATTTCTCACTAAATGACAGCAGGCTTTTCATGGAAAAAAAAAAAAAAAACCATAAATGCCAGAAGAAAGTAGCATTTTGTTCAAGTGTTGAAAGAAAAGGATTTATTCAGGATTTACTATCCAGCATCTCAGGAATTAAGATGAAGTCAAGATATTTTTAGATGAAGGAATTTGTCACTAGCATTGTTTTTCCAAAATAATGACTAAAAGAATTTATCTAAGGAGAAAGGAAATTGTAAAAATAAATAAATCTTAGAAAATTGGGAGAAAAGAAAGAACATATTTAAAAAAAGATGAAAAATGTAAAGTGTTCCAGTATTACACAAGAAGACAGGAAAAAATAGAAAAACAAAAGCAGAATAAACAGAAAAATAAAATGTCAGACTTAAACCACAACATAATCATTATATAAAATATTAACAATTTTATTAAATTGTATTACATATAAATGGTCTAACTACATTACTTCAAAGATAAAATTTAGAAGCATGGATTAAAAATATGACATAACTATATATAAGATATTACCTCAAATATAAGAATACATGTACGTTGAAAGCAAAAAAAAAAAAGAGAGAGAAAAAGATATGCCATGCAAACAAAAATTCAAACAAACTGTGAGTGGATAGATTAATATAATATTAAGAAGGCTTCAGGGCAAAGAAAATGATAAGGACAAAAAGGAACATTATATAATGATAAATTCATCAAGAAGACATAGCAATTCTAAATGTGTATGCATCAACAACAGAGTTGCAAAATGTATAAAGTGAACATCAATAGAATTAAAAGTAGAAAACTACAAATGCACAATCATAGTTGGAGATTTCAGCAATCCTTTCTCAATAACTGATAGAGCAATTAGACCAAAAATCAGCAATGATATGGAATAATTTAACATCATTCACCAAAGAGACCTAATCGACATTTGTAGGACATTCTACCCCACAACAGTAGAATACGAGTTCTTTTCAAATGTCTATAAAACATATGCTAAGAGACCATAATATAGGCCATAATACAACCCTTAACAAAATCAAAAGAGTGAAAATCATACAGAGGGTGTTCTCTAACCAAAACAGAATCAAGCTAGAAACTAACAAAAAAAAAAAAAAGGAAAATCTCCAAATACTGAGAAACTAAAGAACGCTTTTGTTTCTGATTTTGAGACAAAAACTGTCTGTCTCCCAGTTTGGAACACAGTGGCAGGATCACAGCTCACTGCAGCCTCAAATTCCCTAGCTCAAGAGATCCTCCCACCTCAGCCTCCTGAGTATGGTGTATGCCACTATGCCCAGATAATTTTTTCTTTTTTTTAAATTATTTATTTATTCATTTATTTTTGAAATAGAGTTTCACTCTTGTTGCCCAGGCTGGAGAGCTATGATGCAATCTTGGCTCACTGCAACCTCTGCCTCCTGGGTTCAAGCAATTCTCCTGCCTCAGCCTTCCGTAACTGGGATTACAGGTATGTGCCACCATGCCAAGCTAATGTTGTATTTTTAGTAGAGATGAGGTTACTCCATGTTGGTCATGCTGGTCTTTAACTCCTGACCTCAGAAGATCCATCCCCGTCAGCCTCCCAAAGTGCTGGGATTACAGGCATGAGCCACTGTACCCAACTTCTTTCTATATTTTTTATAGAGAGGGTCTTGCTGTGTTGCCCAGACTAGTCTTTGAAGCCTGGCCAGAACACATTCCTATATAACTCATAGATAATTTTTAAAAAGATGCAAAAAAATAAAAAAACACATTGAACTAAATGAAAGTAAAAATATATTTGAGCTAGTGGGAAAGAGCTAAGGCAGTGCTGAGAGGAAAATTTATACTACTAAATCTTATATCAGAAAAGAATAAAAATCTCTTCAGTTATCTAATTTCTTGCTTCAAAAAACAGGAAAGAGAATAAAATAAACCTAAAGCACGCATAAGGAAGAAATATTAAAGATAAAAGAAATCAACACAATCTCAGAGAAGCAATAAAGGAATTCAGTGAAATAAAAAACTTATTTTTAACAGATTAATACAATTGATAACCCTCTAACAAGACTTATAATGAAAAATACAGAGAAAACGCAAATTAACAATATCAGAAATGAAACAGCAGAAATCATTGCAGACCCTGAAAACACTTGTAAGATAATAAAAGAATGCTATGAACAACTCTACCTACATAAATTTGACACCTTAGAAGAAATGTCTTAATTCTTAAAAAACAAAACTATAACTCAAGGAATAGAAAATAATTTGAATTGCCCTATAACTATTATGAAATCTAAATACATAATGTTAAATTTCTACCCCCAAAAAGAAAGGTCCAGATTTCAAGAGTTTCACTAGAGAATTTTACCAAATGTTTAAGAACGAACACACATCCTACACGATCTCTTCCAGAAAATAGAAAAGGAAACACTACCCGCCCATTCTATAAAGCCAGAAATACCTTTATATCAAAACCAAAGACGTTACCATAAAGGAATAGCACACATCAGTCCTGTTCATGGATACAGATGCAAAAAAACAGCTGAAAGAATTTAGCAACATATAAAGAGAATTACACCCCATGAATAAGTGGAATTAATTCCAGGTGTTCAAGAGAGGCATATTATAAAAATTGATCATGAAGCAGAATGCCTACAGATGCATCAGAATCCCGAGGAGTTAATGATTTCACCAGAAGCCCTGAAATTTTAGGGCAAACCCAGATGGCCCAAGTATCTAATCACTCACAAATTTTCAACGTGTAAACCAAAGCGGTTAAACAGTGTTCCTTGTTTTCAACCTTATACATTTGAAGAGTATCGAAGGGATGAAGGTGTTGTATACTGCCAGGCTGGCCATCACAGGGTATGAAGGCTAAGATGTGGGATGGTGAGAGCCCATGGATTTATTATATTAGATTTCAGTTCCTACAGTCCTCCAGTAAATCCCATGTACTAGCATTACTATGTGCTAGTGGTGTCTGACAGTAATCCCAATGCAAACTCAGGAGGGACACAGAGAAGTAAACAACCAACCCAGAGGGTATGAAGGTAAAGTAAAATCATATCTGTGTGATTGTCATTAGAGACATTCACATATATGCATCTTCTCCACCCTCTTCCCAGCCTGTGACAGAGCTGAACTTCTTCTCCCCTTGTGGGTGTGGCATGTAACTTGCTGTGGTCAATGGTATGTGAATGAACGAGGAATATTTTACTGCAGGTTACAAGCTTTCAGAACCAATACATGAATTGCCCCATTTCCTTTTACCTACTGTGGCAATGGTGAAAACATGCACTGAGTTGAAGCTTTTGTTAGCGTCAACTTTGAATAACTATGAATGGTAGATCCCATCTTGGAAAAGCGGTGTGAATTAGAAATTAACACTTAGTTATTTTTAGCCACTGAGATTTTTAGGATTATTTGTTACTTTAGTAAAACAGTTAATTCTGTTATCTTATAACCCAACTTCTGAAATTTAAAATATTTAGTGCTGACTGAGAGGGATTTGTGATAATATACGATGATAATTATGATTGCAAGAGGGTAAATATTTTATTTAAAAAACAAATAGATTTTTAATGTGTGGCTACTATAAAAATATACTTATGACTTCACTTGGTCACTGAGATTTATAGATTTCAGTGTGTTCCTAAATTTTCTTATTCTGAGGCTGAGAACTGACAATTTTACCTTCTTTTGGAAATATGTCTCTAAAGTGATAGCAGACAAAGGCGTAGTGAGAGCTAATTTTGCAACTCAATGGTCAGTGAATTAGACTTCAAGGAGAGATTTCAAGGAGGAGAAGGTTCATAGAAACATAATAAAGTCAATTTTCCCCTTTGGGATTATTTTATTAGGTTTAACGTTCTATACTTGAGATTTGTTATTAGCCAATGCTCATGGCAATGAATGAGTTAGATGACATTTAATGAGATAATATGCCAAAAAATTACATGAAGAATTAAAATAGAAGGTTATTTAGCACAGTGTCTTGCTAATGGAAATACATTCCTAATAAAAATAATTATCACATAACAGAGACATCTATTTAAGGCTCTTTAAGCCTAGAGATATAACATATCCACCCGAGACAAATAATCTAAGAGAAAAAATGAGACACTATTTCTCAACAGTTTTCAAGCAATTTCTGAAATTGTAAGAATCTAACTGGGAAGAAACTAACTTTTTGTAAATGAAGAATCAAAGCCTCCCTAAGCATGTCTCCTGGCTACTGTCATCCTGGCCTGACTTGAATCAAAATCACAAGTGTCCTGTGTCTAGACAAGTCTTTCTATCAAAGCTCTACCTAATGTTCTTGTCATTTCTGGTATGCTTTCTTATATTTTTGCCTCTGGTTCATGCGTTACAAAGCAGGACATTGAAACACTAATAAGTCTTTGGTTGAACTTTAGAATCACAGCAGTGACAGCAGCAAACATACCTTGCCTTTGTTCTCTTTCTTGTGCTGAAGATACTGAAATATTCTTAACTGCCAGAGCCAAATCAGAGCTCTAACTTGTCTGATAAATTAAACTGCATCATTCTTTTTTATTATTCTTAATATTGTGTACTTGCATTGAAACATTATGTGATAAAACAGATGGAAAAACACTCTTTGATATTGTTGAGAAAGATTTAGGAGCAAAAGTAATAGTCTCTGAGGATGTAAAGTTTGAAGCAATAGTGGACAAGATAGGAAACACGAACACATTTAGGAGATATTGGTAGGATCCTGAAGGCTGAAGTGCAAATACAGTTTCTTGCTCAAGGTCAGCTAGATGTAAAATCTCAACCTTTTGGTGGAAGGCTGAGATAACCACTACTTGGATGTTGTTCAACCATTAATATCTTGGTGAAAACTCAAATGGAATTAATGAAGAAAAGTCTGGTGAAGGCTATTTCACAAATTTGTTACAGATGACCAGACATGTCTTGATTTGGGTATGTAGTTCTTCTGTCTATGCAAGCCACATGTTAATAACATGTTGGGTCTTGATGCTCATCTATGACCTTCTATATGCTAGGACTCGGGATAGAAACATCAACAAGGCATGGCTATTACTTATAGCTTACAACTAAGAAACCAAACAGTTTGCCCTTAAAAGCAAATTCCTCCATTCTTTCGATAGCTTAGAAGAGAGATGATTCAGCATGTAACATTTTCTCAACAAAAGAACAGGCTATCAGACACTGTTCACCCTTCCTGAAAAGCCACTTCTCAAACGAGGCATTGTCTACTAGTAATAGTCAAACAAGTGTTCCCTGTTTTCAACCTTATAAATTTGAAGAGTATCGAAGGGATAAAGGTGTTGTATACTGCCAGGCTGGCCATCACAGGGTATGAAGGCTAAGATGTGGGATGGTGAGAGCCCATGGATTTATTATATTAGATTTCAGTTCCTACGGTCCTCCAGTAAATCCCATGTACTAGCATTACTATGTGCTAGTGGTGTCTGACAGTAATCCCAATGCAAACTCAGGAGGGACACAGAGAAGTAAACAACCAACCCAGAGGGTATTAAGGTAAAGTAAAAGCAATATTCTGCTTTTACTGACTATGAAAACAAAGGCACTGATTTCATCTGCAGTCCATTAGATGATTTCATGGAAGGTATGTTCATCAGGCTGAGCCCTAAAGGACAAGTAGAACTGGATAGAGCCAGAGAGGAGACACTGGGTTTGACAACAGGGGTTTGAGGAGGGTGTTATGTGCTTGGTTGGTACTATGATCTGAATGTGTCCCCTTAATCAGCAAGGCTGGGATTGGTGGCTCACCCCTGTAATCACAGCACTTTGGGAAGCTGAGGCAGGTGGATTATGAATCAGGAGTTCGAGACCAGCCTGATCAACAGGATGAAACCCCAGCTCTAATAAAAATACAAAAATTAGCCAGGAGTGGTGGTGCATACCTATAACCCCAGCCACTCTGGAGGCTGAGGCAGGAGAATTGCTTGAACCCGGGAGGTGGAGGTTGCAGTGATCCAAGATGACACCACTGCACTCCAGCCTGGGTGACAGAGCAAGACTCTGTCTCAAAAAAATTAATAATATTAACAGATGGAACTTCTAGGAGGTGATTAAGTCGTGAGAGTAGAACCCAAGTGAGTGGGGTTAGTGATCTTATAAAAGGTACACAGGAGCTATTTATCCCTTCTATTTCTTTTGCCATGTGAGAAGACCTAGATAGCACCATCTATGAGGAATGGTTCTTCACCAGACATCAAATCTGCCAGTGCCTTTAGCTTGGACTTCCCAATCTCTGGAACAGTTAAAAATAAATGTCTATGGTTTGTAAATTACCCAGTCTAGAGCACTTTATTGTAGCGCACAAACAGACTAATACAGGTAGTGAGAAACCCTGTGGAGTTGGGATGTATGTGTTCTTAGTAGACTGGCTCTTTGCAGAGAGCAAGAGGCACAGGAAATAAAATCTGCATTGGTTTATACCACAGCCCTCCTTGGAATACTTATGTCAATAGGACAGTTAATAGAAAATCCAGAACAGCTGAAATGCATCTGAGATCTGTTGGAATATTTTTTCACTTCATAATGGTTTGCCACTTCTTTAAAGCATTGCTTCCTTTAAAGGGGGCAGCCTTGAGCTCCTAAATACTGCAAGTACTTTGTTAAACATATATTTATTTCAATGGATACACTTTACTAACCATTTTCATAATTTTGTTTAGTATTCAATGATATTAGATAGATCCTACATCTCTTACAACAATTGGATTTGTAAGGTCTAGGGTTGGAATTTGTCGGTAAAGTATGTCTGAAGTCATTAGCATCAAGGGAGAAAGATTAGTCTCCTTTAGAATTTCTAAGAAAACACCTGTGTTCAGACACCATATAAAATACACCATTTCTCTATGACACTGCATACATAATTGTAATTTTTAGTAACACTTATTGATGTAACTGTTAGCAGCACACAGAAAAATAATATGAAAGGTTGCCCAATTACTTCATCGTAGCTTTTTCTCAAAAATGCACATGGCATTAACATAAGTTAGAATTTTAAATTTCAAGAAAAATTCTAGAAGTCAGGTGTTGACAGCTGTAGGTGTCTGAAAATAAAAATCTTAACGACTGAGGTCAAGTCAATAATATAAATTTTAGAGGAGAATGCAATTTGAAATATTCTAATTTCTGCAGATAGAGCATGAGTTGGTTAGAAAAAGCGGGGGCATGCTTATCACATTAAATTAAATATAGGTGTAATGTTCCTTGTCACACTAATTTCAACTGCTTTAATTTTTTAAATACACAGCTGACTGATCTTCTCAAATATCCATTCTCAGAAGTTGGGGTAACTAGTTTTTCTAAATAGGCACTAGTAGGGTGAGGGGTAAGCATTGTAATATTCACCACAAATTTCTGTAAACAATTTTCAACCTAGAATTCTGCATAAGCCTTTTTTTAACACGACGATGAAAAACAAAGACCTTTTAGACAAGCAAAATCAAAAGCAATGCATTATCAGTTTTTTGTATAAAAAAAAGCTAAAGAAATTTCTTCAGGTTGAATGATAATAACCTTTATGGAAATTTGCATCTATATGAAGAAAAGTAGAACCATGGAAATAGTAGTTAAAAAATTAAATGTATCAGAATTAGAAACATTTATTTTAACATTCAATAATCTATTATTAAACTTTTTAATCTTAAAATATCTTTAACTTGTAGAAATGTTTTAGTATCTGCAAAGGTTCACAAACAGCTTTTGTTTATATAAATTATAGCTGCTAATACATTTTACATATTAGAAAAGAAAACAGAGAAATATATTAAAGATAACAAGAATTCCATACATGTTTTAAAAATCTTTTTAAATAAATATAACTGTATTTTTAAAACAAAACAAAACAAAAAATACTAGTCGAAAGAATGACACTGTATTCCTTTGCAAATTTCTTTTGTTATTTTTATTTTTTTGGAAATTTCTTTAATGTCTGACGTAAGAGGAGACAGCTAAATTCTCCCATTTTTGCATTCAATCTAGTACAATACCATATGTTATCTAGCCTCTGAAAATGCAAATATATGCTATGACAGCATGAAACTAAAAATGTAAATAAGGTATTCTGAAAATAGTTTCAACCTCATAAACAACAAAAAAGAGTTTTAGGGATTTCAAGTATCACACTATAAAAAATTATTTTAGATAAAAATAAAACAACAACAACAATAATATACTTTGGAGTTTAAAGCATATGTAGAAGGACAAAAAGCATATAGAATGAGAAGGAGAAAACTGAAGTACAATTTTGCAAGGTTATTACACTCTGCCAAAGCATTATAATGCAATTTAAAAATTAATCATCATAAGTCAAAAGTGTATATTAAAACTCAACAGCCATACTAAAAACAGTAGAAAAGGAAAAGAGTCATGCTTAATAAACCAAGAGGGAAGGTAAAAATGGAATAAACAGGGGAGAGATAGCATGGGGAGAAATGCCAGATATAGGTGAAGGGGAGAAGGCAGCAAATCACACTGCCACATGTGTACCTATGCCACAATCTTGCATGTTCTTCACATTGTACCCCAAAACCTAAAATGCAATTAAAAAAATAAAAAATAAAAATAAAAACAAAAATAAATGGAACAACCAAAAGTTAATCACTTGATACCCAAAAAGATAGATAAAGAGAAAAAAAAGAAACAATAAACAGAGTACACAGAAAATAAATGGCAAGAAGAAAGGTTAGACCTCAAAATAGTAGAAATAGCATTAAACAAAAATTATGTAAAAAGTCCACTTTAAAATATATACAGTAAGTCAGAACTGTAAAAAGCAAGGTATTAAAACAACATTTTGAGTATAAGTGTTCTACATAAAACACTGCAAAAAAAGTATAAAAAAAATAGAAGTATATATTAATATACATACTAACTATAACAAACTCCAAAAGGTATATTGAGATTAGATAACATTTTCAAGATAACTATAAAAGATATTAAGTAGTGATAAAACTTAATAAATCAAGACGATTAAATGCTCTATATTTGTATATGTATACCTGTTGCAGAGCTCCCACATACATGAAAAAGAAGACGTCAAATAAAAGTAAAAAGATCCAAGTCTACAATGGTAGTGGTAGATTTTAACAGTTTATCTCAAGTGTCATTGTACATTAGACCAAAAACAAGCAATAAGGATAGAAAACATTTGAATAACTCAGTAACACTATCAACTAAAGTGACCTAACTGACCTTTATGAAACACTTTTACCTCCCCCCAAAAAAGAGAATATGCATTTAAGTGCACAAGTAACTATATCATAGTTTTAAATAAATTTAAAAGATTGAAATTACATAGTATATGCTCTCTGACCAAACGACACCTAAATTAGGATTCACCAAAACTATCTGAAAATTTTCCCAAATATTTGCTAATTGAACAACAGAATTCCAAATTATAGGTGGGTCAAAAAGTAAATCACAAGAAACATTAGAAATATTTTAATAAATGGAAAATAAATACATAATAACTGTATGGAAAGCAGCTAAAGCAGAACTTAGAAGAAAATAATATCTTTATCTCCTTATATGAAGAAAATAAAATATTTAAATTACTAAGTTTATATTTTAAGAATCTATAAGAAGAAGAGCAAGTAAAATGTGAAGTAAGTAGAAGGAAGAAAATTGTAAACATGAGAGCAGAAAAAAATAGAAAATAAGCAGTAAAAAACAATAAATAATTCCTAGATTGGCATGTAGGCAGCTTGCAGGTCATTAACCCATTCCAACAAGTAAAAACCTAAACAAACAGAAAAATCACCAACTCTTCTTAAATCCATGCTAGAAGTGAAGTAACAGGGCAAGTGCTGTCCCTAATATTGTAGAGACAGACAGGTGAATACAGATAATACAAACTTTGCAGATCAGAAGCTCATTAGCGGAAACTTCTGCAGGAGCTGATACTGGCTTAGAAATATACAAACTATAGTTGACAAATTTCTAGAGATTTAGAATGAGCAAGGCTGAGACAAGGAAACACACACAGTCATAGGGGCCTCCTGTATTTTTGAGTTTTATTTTCAAGACCTCTGCCATTGTTCTCTCCAAAAAAAAAAAAAAAAAAAAAAAAATCCCCTTCTGCTTCAGGCAGGGGTAAAAGCAAAGGAACCATTGTGCAATGCTGCAAGGCATTCTTTCCTATTTAACAATGCCAGTCCTGAAAAGAAACTATTGTAGGCACAGCCTAATCTACTGAAATATCATCAGAGACTGACTGACCTGGTTAAAGGTAAATACCCAATTTGACCTCCTTCTAGCCATCCTGTACCCCTTAAGGGAGGAAAAAAAAAAAAAAAAAAACTCTATAAAGCACTTTCAAAGTTCATAGCCCAGAGGCATAAGCTAACTAAAAGACCGAGAACTAATGATGAAACTATAAAAAGATTTGTCCATACTTTACCACTGCATTATTCAAAACCTCTTTGCCACAGTTCCTTTCACACAACTATATCTGCTTTTGCATGAAAAACTACAGGACATACTAAAAGGCCAGGGGGAGGGAGTCACTGTTTGAAGAGACAAAACAAGCATCAGAACCAGACCCAGATATGGAATGAATGGTGGAATTGTCACATGATGGACTTAAAACAACTATGATTAAAATTCTGAAGGCTCTAATGGGTAAATCAGACAGCAAAAATAGAGGAGCAATGTAAGCAAAGAGATGACAATACTAAGAAAGAACCAGAAGGAAATGCTAGAGATGAGAAACACTGTAACATATAAAGAATGCCTTTCATGCGCCCATTGGTAGACAGGATACAGCTAAGAAAAGAATCTCTTAGTTTTATGATATATTAATAGAAGCCTGCAAAACTGAAAATCAGAAAAAAAAAAAGCCTGAATAAAATGAGCCAAAATAAAATCCTCAAGAGAAGAAAGAAAGGAATAGAAGAAACAGTTGATACGTTAATGCCTAAGAATTTACTCCAAATTAATGTCTGAGACCAAGCTACGATCCAGGAAGCTCAAAAAACAACAAAAATGACAAAAAAATTTAAAAACTCTACACCTAAGTATATTATATTCAAACCGAAAAAAATAGTCTTACTCTGTTCTTACGTTGCTAATAAAGACAAACCTGAGACTGGATAATTTGTATAGGAAAGAGGTTCAACTGACTCACAGTTGAGCATGACTTGGGAGGCCTCAGGAAACTTACAATCATGGCAAAAGGGGAAACAAACACATCCTTTTTCACATGGCAGCAGGCAGGAAAAGTGCTGACTAATAGGAGAAAAGCCTCTCATTAAACCATTAGATCTCATGAGAACTCATTATTACGAGAACAGCATGAGGGTAATTTTCACCATGATTCAATTACCTCCCAGTGGGTTCCTCCCATGACACATGGGGATTATGAGAACTGCAATTCAAAATGAGATTTAGGTGGGGACACAGCCAAACCATATCAGTTAGATAGAGGGAAAAAAAATGAAAGACACCAGAAAGAAAAAAAATCACCTTACATATAGAGAAGCAAAAGTAAAAATTACATTAGATTTCTAAGAAACCAGGCAAACAATAAGAGTGTAGTAAAATATTTAAAATGTTGAAAAAAACCCCATCAAGCTACAATTTTGTATGCTGAGCAATTATCCTTCAAGAACAAAAGAGTCAAAATGTTTATCTTTTTATATCATGTATTCCTTCACAACATATTGTAACTTTAGTTATTTCTTAATGTTTTGACTTTTAGCCTCTGTACTAAAGGTATGAATGATTTACCCACCACCATTACAGTACTATAGTACTCTAAATTTAACTATATATTTAACTCTACCAGTGAGTTTCATATTTTGTTATATTCTTATAATATCATCCTTTTGTTTTAACTTAAACAACTCTATTAAACATTTAATGTAAAGCAGCTCTAGTGGCAATGAATTCCCTTAACTTTGGCTTTTTAGGGAAAGATTTAGTATAGCATTCTTGGTTGTCAAATTTTTTGTTTTTTCTTTCAGCACTTTGAATATATCCTTAAATTCTCCTCTGGCCTGCAAGGTTTCCTGAGAAATCCCCTAATAATCTAATAGAAATCACTTACATGTGACATGATTTTTTTTTCCTTCTTGCTGCTATTAAAATGTTCTCTTTGCCTTTGACTTTTTACATCTTGATTATAATGTGATTAAATCTGTTTGGGAACTTTTGAGCTTTATGAATGTGAATTTTATATCTCTCTCAAGACTTGCAAAGTTTTTAACAATTGTTTTATTAGATAAGTTTTCTGTTCCTTTATCTGTCTCTTCTCCTTCTAGAACTCCCATATGGCAAGTATGTGTTCATTTAATGGTGTTGCAAAAGTCCATTAGGCTTTCTTCACTCTGTTTAATCTTTATTTTTTCTTCTATTTTACCCTAAGACTGAGTAATTTCAAAGGACCTGTTTTCAAGTTTACAGATTCTTCTGCTTGAGCTAGACTACTGTTGAAGCTTCCTATATTTTTACTTAATTTTTTTATTTAATATAGTCATTCATTTTTAATAATTAATTCATTTCTTTAGCTTCAGGATTTCTGTTTTATTATACCTATCTCTTTGATAAATTTCTCATTAACATCATGAACTGATTTTCTCCTGTCCTTGAATAGTATAACATCTGTATTCTCTTGTATCTCACTGAATTTCCTTAAGCATATTATTTTGAATATCTTTTATAATTTCTGTTTTAGGGGGCCAGTTTCTAGAGAGTTGTATTTCATTGGTGGTGTCATATTTTCTTTTTAAAATAAATATTTTTTAAAAATATATATTTATTTTCTTATTTTTATAGAAATCAGGCCTTGCTATGTTCCTCAGGCTGATCTCAAACTCCTGGCCTCAAGTGATCCTCTCACCCTGGCCTCCCAAAGTGTTGAGATTAGAGGAATGCACCACCATGCTCTAGTCAGTTTTCTAGAAATTTTATAATTTTTATCTCTCTCTAGTGATATCTGCATATCCATAAGAAAGATCCCAAATAAATACACTAACAGTATGCCTCAAGGAACTAGAAAAAGAACAACAACTAAACCCAAAGTTGGCAGAAAAAGAAAAATAATAAAGATCAGAACAGAAATGAATTAAATAGAGTAAAAGAAAAAGTAGAAAAAAAAAACAGAAAAATTAATTTTTGAAAATATAAATAAAACTGATAAACCCTTAGCTAGACTAAGAAAGAGAGAAAAAAATACTCAGATAAGACAGAAATGGAAGCATTGCAACAGATGCCTCAAAAATAAAAAGGATTATAAGGGACTGTTATGAACAATTCTATGCCAACAAGTTAAATAACTTGAATTAAATAAAGTAAAAGAAAAAGTAGAAAAAAACAGAAAAATTAATTTTTGAAAATATAAATAAAACTGATAAACCCTTAGCTAGACTAAGAAAGAGAGAAAAAAAATACTCAGATAAGACAGAAATGGAAGCATTGCAACAGATGCCTCAAAAATAAAAAGGATTATAAGGGACTGTTAAGAACAATTCTATGCCAACAAGTTAAATAACCGAGAGAAAATGAATAAATCCCTAGGAAAATATCACTTACCAAAAATATCAGAAAAAAGTAGGAACCCTGAAATGATCAATAATAAATAAAGAGACTGAAGAAATAATCAAAAACTTTCCAAAAAAAATCACAACTCCAGATGGATTAAAGACTTAAACATAAGACCTAACACCATAAAAACTCTAGAAGAAAATCTAGGCAAAACCATTCAGGACATAGGAGTAGGCAAGGACTTCATGACCAAAATGCCAAAAGCATTGGCAACAAAGCCAAAATAGACAAATGGGACCTACTCAAACTCCACAGCTTTTGCATGGCAAAAGAAACAGTCATTAGAGTGAATTGGCAACCAACAGAATGGGAAAAAAATTTTGCAGTATACCCATCTGACAAGAGATTGATATCCAGAATTTACAAAGAACTAAAACAGATCTACAAGAAAAAAACAAACAAGCCTATTCAAAAGTGGGCAAAGGATATGAACAGACACTTTAGAAAAGAAGACATACAGGAGGCCAACAAACATATGAAAAAATGCTCATCATCACTGGTCATTAGAGAAATGCAAATCAAAATTGCATTGAGATACCATCTCATGCCAGTTAGAATGGTGATCATTAAAAAATCTGGAGACAACAGATGCTGGAGAGGATGTGGAGAAATAGGAACACTTTTACACTGTTGGTGGGAGTGTAAATTAGTTCAACCATTGTGGAAGACAGTGTGGCAATTCCTCAAGGACCTAGAAATAGAAATTCCATTTGACCCAGCAATCTCATTACTGGATACATATCCAAAGGATTATGAATCGTTCTACTATAAGGACACATGCACACGAATGTTCATTGCAGCACTGTTTACAATAGCAAAGACCTGGAACTAACCCAAATGCCCATCGATAATAGACTGGATAGGGAAAATGTGGTTCACATACACCATGGAATATTAAGCAGCCATAAAAAATGATGAGTTCGTGTCCTTTGTAGGGACATGGATGAATCTTGAAACCATCATTCTCTGCAAACTGACACAAGAGCAGAAAATCAAATACCGCATGTTCTCACTCATACATGGGTGTTGAACAATGAGAACACATGGACACAGGGAGGGGAACACTACACACTGGGGTCTGTTGGGGGGAAATGGGGGAGGAATGGGGGGATGGGGAGGTAGGGAGAGATAGCATGGGGAGAAATACCAGATATAGGTGAAGGGGAGGAAGGCAGCAAATCACACTGCCATGTGTGTACCTATGCAACAATCTTGCATGTTCTTCACATGTACCCCCAAACCTAAAATGCAATTTAAAAAAAGAAATAATATTCAATATGAAAAAAAAATCACTAGACCAGATGTCTTCCTGACTAAATTCTACCAATATTCAAAGAATAATTAATACCAATACTCCTTCTTCCAAAGAACAGAGCAACAGACAGTACTTTCAAAAACATTTTGTAATGCCAACATTATCTAGATACCTAAGCCTAAGATATACCAAGCAAAGAAAATATAGTCTAATATATCTAATGAACATTGATGCAAATTTTCTCAATGAAATATTAGCAAACCAAACTCAACAACACATCAAAAGATTATATATCATGACCAAATGGGATTTGTTGCTGGGATGCAAGACTGATTTATCATATGGAAATCAATAAATATGACACATCACATTAACAAAATGATTAATAAAAACTACATTATCATCACAATTGATGCAGAAGAAGCATTTGACAAAGTTCAACTTCCTTTCTTGATAAAAATATTTTCTTTATATCTTCAAACTATCATACAAAATTTTTATTAATCATTTACTATGATTGGTGTTATAAATTTTCAGACAACTTTGTTTCCAAATTTTTGTACACATCTACTACAAATGTTTTTATTTGAATTTTCATTTTTTGTTTAGCTTTAAAATTATTATATATTTATCATGTTATTCTCTATTTAAAATCTCCCCAACATAAGATACATCCCAAATGTTATATATAACAAATGTGGCCGTTTATGACATGACCTTATTTTATACATATTTTGTTTTTGCCCTTTCTTGGCCTGTTTTTCCTATGCAAGTCACAAAATGCTATTAGCCAGCTTCAAAACTTTTAAAAGTCTTGAAATCATACAAACTATATTATTTAATAACAAAATTAAATTTGAAATAAAACTGATATCTGAAAAATATCCCAAATATTTGGAAATATTTTGAAATTAAACAACATAGCTTAAAATAATCCAGTATTAAAAAAGAAAGCACAAAGGACATTAGAATATTTTAGATGAAATGACAATTAAAACATGCCAACATTTGTTGGATACAGCTAAAGCAATGCTGGCAAGAATCTTTATAGTACTAGAAGCTTACACAAAAAATGGAGGCCGAACGCAGTGGCTCACACCTTTAATCCTAGCACTTTGGGTGGCCAAGGCAGGCAGATCGCCTGAGGTCAGAAGTTCAAGACCAACCTGACCAACATGATGAAACCCAATCTTTACTAAAAATACAGAAATTAGCCATTTGTAATGGTGTGTGACTGTAGTCCCAGCTACTCGGGAGGCTGAGGCAGGAGAATTGCTTGAACCTGGAAGGCAGAAGCTGCAGTGAGCTGAGATGGCACTACTGCACTTCAGGCTGGTCAACATAGTAAGACTCTGTGTCCAAAAGAAAAAGAAAAAGAAACAGAAAAGATATAAAACTAATTACTACAAAAACCTAGATGGAAAAAAGTTAATTAATAAATTAACTGAAAAGAATGTAGAAAGTAAGATAAAACAAAAATACACATGATTGATCAAATATAAAATGAACAAATAAGAGAAAAATCAATGAAACCAAAGGTAGTTCTTTCAAACAATCAATGAAATTGATAAGCCTTTAGTTAGAATGATTAAGAAAATAGGAGAAAACACAAATTACTAACATCCAGGATGAGAAATAGGACATCCTTACACATTCTACAAATATTAAAATAGTAAGCGAATGTTGTAAACAAGTTTATGCCATATATTTGATAATTTAGATGAAATAGAGAAATGTTTTAACATATTTATATATTAAGCTGACACAAGCAAAAATAGAAAATCTCAACAGTCTCTTGTTTCCTAAAGAATGCAGGTTTCTGCCCTATCGGACCTACCACCCTCCTCCCACTTTCTCCAGTTAACTCTGCTGCCCCAGCTCAAATCACTAATCTCAGTTCTGAAAAATTAAAGACTCATGTTCCTCAATGGAGCTAAAGCAAAAAGCTGCTACCCCATCCTCATCCTTCTGAAAGTCCATACAAGAACTTAAGACTTTCTAAAATAAAATGAAGACCTTTAGTTATCAGATAGGAATCGAGGGTAGTGATGCTTTATTATTTCCTGGGCAAGCTCTCAAATCACCAAAAAATAAGTAAATAAGTAACACCTGATATTTGCTTCTTATTAATACTTTCTTTCACCCACACATAGCAATGTGTGTGTTTGTGTGTGTATCTACCAGAATCTTTGCATCTTTTTCTCTATTTTTCCTCCTTGACAGATCCTGATTTCATTAAACAAAATACTCCCCAAGCATCCTAAGTAATTTACCAGCAACTGATTGCACTTTCTTTCCTTCCTTCCTTCCTTCCTTCCTAGCTCCATTTGCTCAGTTAGTATGCTCCAGACACCAACATGCTTCAAATTTTTATTAAATATTAACTCAATAAAATTCCTAATTTCAGGTATGGCCCATAGTCATTTGAAAAAATCAAATAATTCATCTCTGATGTTTATAATTGGCTGCAAAGTAGAGATGACAGTTTAGGGCAATTGGATATAAAGAGATTCACCACTGGCTGCAGATGAAATTTCTCCACATTCTCCCAGGAGAGTGCCCAGAACAGTCATCTGCATGCCCAGGTATGAATGAGGCATCTCCTGCATCTTAGCAGTCCCCATCCTCAGGGAACCTGCCCTGGGAAGACCTCAGTTGTAGACCAGAAAGCCTAGAGGGGAGACGGAAAGCCTGAGTTCTTCACGACTCCACTGAGTAATGGGACCTCTCAGCAATGCCAGCAACACCTTGGGCCTCCAGGGCCTGAACCCTGGGCTTTCTTACTACTCAACACTGTTATGGGTGGCTTCGTGCAACTGAAAATACCACAAATGTCTCACAAATGAGAGAATCAGGTTGTTTATAATTCAGTAAGAATGGAAGTTCAAGAAGCACCCACTGAACTAAGTTCATGAAGTTTATGTAAATAGGAGACCTGCTCAAGAGACCAGTTAACCTTTTAATTATAGACAAATTTGTTATTTCTCCTTTCCGTGCTTTAGCCCTTCCTTGGTTTCAACACTCTAAATGGTGAGAAAAATTATTTCACGGGACTCAATGAATATGTAAATGACTGGCAATACCCACATGAAGTCCATTATAATTAAATTTATCATGCTCCAGATAAGTCTTATTCATTATGAAGAAGTCAGTTTTCAGATGGTTTTGAATTAAAGCTAGAATAAAATATTAGTCTCTAGTTCTTTCTCATAAAGTACTATTACCAGTCAGCCAATCACAGTGATTTAAATAACACTCCATTTGGAAGTCAAGCCAGAGGAAAGTTTTTACCCCTACAGAAGTAAAAGAAAATGAAATAACTTGGTATGTGTATAGCCCTCTTTTAAATTGCATGCCAGCAAAGTCCCAGGAGGAATATGTTTGTATTCTGACATTACGATATGTTGATTCCTGTTTGGTTAGAGTTCGAAGGAACTTCATCTACAATCTTACTTCCCAGAGTCACTTGTGAAAACTCTATGTCTGTGGAAGGAATGCTGGGTTAAGAAGTTGTTTCTATGGACCTGTTTGAAGAAATTAACTGAAGCATAGCAAACCAAATGCTGTCTCTTAGGTCTTTATATCCTGAGCAAGTGACTTCAGATGATGGGCCCAGATGGTGATTGGATTATTCCTGGAGGCAGCGATGATGTTGTGCTGACCAAGATCCTCCCATGGCATGATCTTTGGTCTGCTCACCACTGTCAAGCCCACTTTGATGCCTGTTCAGTTCTCAAGCACTGACTTTCAGTTTTTCCTCCAAGCACATAAGATAATTCCAGTAAATCCCATTTTTTACTAAGATGGCCAAAAATAAATTCCCCTGTAAGTAACCAGAACATAATTTCTACTGACATTCAGGCTTCACCCTTTTCTCATATTCTCAGAGAATAATTATCATCTTGCTGGCATTCTAGTACTTTTTTCTGTACTGTAATGGTAGTAAAGAGGGAGGAAGAGAAGTTTTACTGGTGTGTCCAAGGAGCATGATGGCAAGTAAAGTTGATCCTGGTACATCCAACTGGGCAAGACAATTGTTTTGATCCCCACCATTTCCACTATGCACCTGGTCTTGTGACATCTCACTTGAACAGTGCCCTAGGATATCGTAGTAAGATTTGAACCTGAAGGCTTTGAAGCTAGTCAGTCCTATTTTGAATTTCAACCCTTGCCCTTGATAGTTTTGCATTCTTGACATCTCTAATTCTCCTTTCTTAAAAATGTATATGTTACTGAGCTTACACATTACTGAAAAAAAATGAGAGATGCTGGAGGTAGCAACTGGGACATCTGTGTGCGTCCAAATGGTACATATCATCATCATCACCAAAGTGCTCCTTCTTCCGATCACTCCCACTCTGATCTTGCTACACACTAATGCCAGAGGAACTGAAGTCGTATTACTCTTCTGCAGAACAGCACAATGGTAGAAACTTATGGTTTGGAGCTAACAGGTCTGCTTTGAAATTTGAACATGACAACTTTCGTCAGAGTGAAAATTCAAGCATCAGTGGGGTTCAAAAGTTGTCTATTACCAATTAGCATACACTTAACATATTTTAGCTTCAACAACTTTTCTGTAAAAGGTATATAAACTTACCCTTCTCAAGATCTGTGAGAGTTAAATTAGACAGTATTCTTAATACCCAGAGACATGATTGACTCACAGTAAGTGTGTAATTCCCATTCATTTTCTCCTTCTCCTTTTTTTTCTTCTTTCTCCTTCTATTTTTCTTTAAAAAAATAATAGAAAATCCACTCCATTAGTGCTCAAGTTCCTGCTCTACTTGCTTCTTAGTCAGTTCATGCTGCTATCACAAAGTACCCAAGACTGTGTAGCTTGTAAACAACAGATATGTATTTCTCACAATTCTGGAGGCTGGAAGCCCAAGATCAGCATGGCAGCAGGGTCAAATTCTGATAAGAGTTCTTTTCTGGGCTGCTGACTGCTGATTTGCTATTGCTGTCTCACGTGGTGAAAAGAGTGAGCAAGCTCTTAGAGGTCTTTTTTATAAGAACATAAATGCCATTCATGAGGGCTCCACCTTTTATATGGTTTGGATGCTTCTCCCCTCCAAATCTCATGTTGAAATGTAGATCCCAATGTTGGACATAGGGCCTGGTGGGAGGTGAATGAATCATGGGGGTGGATCCCTCATGAATGGTTTAGCACCAACCCCTTGGTAACAAGTGAGTTCTCACTCAATTCACTTGATATCTGGTTGTTTAAAAGTCCTCTTCACTCTCTCTTTCTCCCTCTGGTCTCCCCTGGCCACATGATATGGCAGCTCCCCTTTTGCCTTTCATCATGACTGTAAGCTTCCTGAGGCCCCCACCTGAAGCAGATGCCAGTGCCATGCTTCCTGTACAGCCTGCAGAACCATGAGCCAGCTAAATCTCTTTTCTTTACGAATGACCCAGCCTCAGGTACTGCTTTATTGTGATGCAAGAAATGACTAATATAACGTTCATGTCTTCATCACCTTGCAAAGGATCCATCTTCTAAAAGTATCACAATGAGAGTTAGAGTTTAACATATGAATTCGTTGGGGACACAGATGTTTAAACCATAACTGCTTGGCTCCAGTTTAACCTTCCACCTCACTTGGAAATTCCCTCACAATGAGTCTGCCTTTCTCTCTGGAGCCATTTCTGTGCACCTTCCAATCTCCGTGCATTATGCCCAGCATCCTTGCCTCTGTCCTTGCTTCTCTCCCTCCCTGGAAGGCTTTGCCCCACGCTTGGCACCCACAGACCTTGGCAGCTCAGTTTTCAGCCTGCGTCTTCTCAAGTTCTCTTCCTTCATGAGGTCTGTCTTCACTGCTGAGCATACTCTGTCTGTATTGCTCTTCCTCAAAGACCATCTTTCCCTCACCTGCTGTCCCACAGTGAAGGACATTAACTCACTTTCAAGTGTCTGTTTTCTCGCTGTCTGGACAATAGGCTTCTTGTAGGAGGGACGGAGGCACAGTATTACACCCTGTCACACAGTGGCCACAGCAGCTTAGGGCCCCTCTCTACTCATTGATGTTTTCACTCCTCATCTGTGTCCCAATGCGATACTGGATAAATTAATTCATCTTCTCTTTGATAACTGGACAGAATAACAAATATTAAACATGATATAATCGAAAAAGACAAATTTTATAAATTTAGTTATGTAATTTATAAATAAAAAATGAAATTCTCAGATGAATATTATTAATCCTCATCCTTTTTTATTTTCAGAACATAAATTATTGCACAAATGAACCAAAGAAAATGAATATTTGGGGCATCTTCTGGCTTTTTAAAATTTCAATAGATTTTTGAGTAACAGGTAGTGTTCTAAGTTCTTAAGTGGTGATTTCTGAGATTTGGGCATTTTTATGCACTATTCATCACTTTGTGATTAGAGAAGCTGTAAGCACTGTTACTAGAACACAGTGAATCTCAGCTCTGTAACTTGTCAGGCATGGAATACTGGCAAGGAGGATCTCATCCCACCAGCCATCTGGGTAGGAACCAGTTAGCATAATCTGGTATGCAAGATGAAAGTGGTATGAGGGTGCTTACCCTTCCAATTCCAAACTCCATGCCTGGGGCCAAGACTCTTGTTTAGGTGAGGGAGAAGGGAAAAGCGATTTTCTCTTTAGGCCTGTTAAGGCCCTCATGCTTTTATTCTCAAAAGCCACTTCTAGGCACTTGATTAATCTGAACCAGCTGAGTGATGTCCAGCATCTCCAGTTCAGGCCAACTAGACAAGTAGTGGTTCACTGGAGAGGGGGGTTTTGATAAAACAGCCTCACAACAATAATTATCCATAAGGATATTACCCCATATTGACCCTATGTCAGTGTGGAGCAGCACTCCCATTGGAATGATGACAAATTATCAAGTTAACTTGCCACACTCTTTGGATGCTGACAAAAGATGCATAATCACAAAGGACTTTATGACTCACAGCAATGGCAACAGCAGGATTATTACCACAGTTCCACTGGCACCTAGAGCCACAAACCCCACTGGGTAATTCAGAAGTCCAAGTGGAGCTGCATGGGCAATGGGGTGTACAAGAGGAGAAAAACTTTCAGTTTATAGAATCTGCTACTTCTATGTAAGCTGTGAGCAAACCCATCCTTTGTCAGAAAAAAATCACTTTCGGCAAGAACCATGTAGTACGTTCTTGGCTGCATATTCTCATTTTTCAGAATTGCAAACTGCATAAACAATCCTGAGAGGTGGTACAGGTGAAAGAACTGTCAGAGCATTCAGGTTTTGGAGCACACAGCAAGATATTTAGGCGTAAGAGAGACCCATGGTTAGCTACCTCCCAACATTGTCCACCAGGAAAATGCTGATTTGCCCACTATATGCCAAAACTTACCCATGGCCAAATCATTTAGCAGCCAAAATAGGACAAGACTTTATTGCAGAAATTCTTTTTTTTAATTGTTGGAGACAAAAGAAATGGCCATTTGATTAATTTAAAATTGTAGGAAATGAAAAGCAAAATGGCCCAATTTAAAGGTATTTACTGCAACATTTGTCACAGAGTAACTAAATTTATTCCAAATCTTGCGAAAGAAGGTAATTATTGGAAAATTTGTTGCTTAGTTAAAATTATTATTCATATAGCATGAGTTTACCAGCAGACAAGTCTGAAAAGAAACCATAATATAATGACTTGTAAGAACCAAATTGAGAAGTCTTAGTTTAGTAAAATGTAATCATACCTGGATTGTCATGAGATACTGTGCCTCAAAATAGTTTATATATCAAAATTGACAAGCAAGTGTTTTATCTACATACTATCAAATATTTATAATTGAATTATTGATGCCTTTCAGTTGCCTGTATTGAGGCACGTATCTCATAACTAATGAAAAATTTTAAAGCACAATTAGAAATTATGACATAAATGTTTTGCCCAATTTTGTAAATACCGTAGTTTTATAAAGGTGACACTTACAGCTTAAAATAAATTCTAAATGCAATACAGTCAGATGTATGACTTTGAAAATTGTATATGTAAATGTTAATTTAAAGTTTGATACTAGTAACAGGAAGAGCAGATAAAGATATGTTAATAGCTGTGAAACAGTAAACATGAAATCCCTTCCCCGGAGGTCTTGCAGAAATCTTACTGACTGTGTTCAAAAGCACGGAACAGTCCCTTTTGTATTTTAGTAAAAAGGAGGCAGTAATACCATATGACATGTGAGTACACAGAACATACCGGATACTGTTGTAAGGATTTTATAAATGTGATAGGCAGAATAATAGCTCCCAAAGATGTTTACATCCTATTCCCTGTCAATATGTAACCATACATGGCAAAAGAAACTTTGCAGATGTGATAAAGATAAGGCTGTTAAGGAAGATTATCCTGAATTATCAGTAAGCCCAATGAAATTATACAGTTCCTTCCTTATAAGAGGAGGGCAGGTTGGGCACCAGCAAGATGGCAAAATCAGATTTTCCAGTGCTCATTCCCCCACAGAAATATCAATTTGAGCAACTATCCACGTTCAAAAATACTTCCAAAACAGCTAGTGAAACCAGGTGAAAGATTATAGCACTTAGTTGTAGCTGTAAATAACAAAAGACTCATTGAAAAGCACAGTAAAGACAGTTTTATATTACCTGCATCACCCTTCTCCAAACCCCAGGGAGCACCATGTGAAGAGAGATATTAATATCGTCTTTGAAGGAGTGGGAAGTGGGCATCAGACTTTGCCTCAACCTTAACACCAGGCCTGCTCCCATAATACCCAGCACTGAGCAGGTCCCTATGGCCCAAGATGCCAGGCCAGTAAGCTCAGACTGAGCCTTGAGGCCAACCAGTGCCAGGCTAGATCCTATGGCCCAGGCTTTTGGCTTTGCCAATGGGCTCAGTCCCTGGACCCACCCCTCTGCCAGGCTGGCATCCATGGACCCATCCTCCAGGAAGAACCCTGTGGATACAGACTCCAGGTGTACCCAAAACCAGGTGAGCCCCATTGGCCTCAGGATCCAGGCCTACCCGAGATTCCAGAGCCAGGTCAGTTTACAGAGACTCAGGCTTTGGTTGCACCCCAGTAGCACCAGTCTTCCTTAATGACAAGTGAGTCCTGGTAGATCCAGACTCCAACAGACTGAGGGTCCAGGCTTATCTGAATAGACCTCAGTAGTGGGCTGATGCCCATAAACCCAGACTCCAGGACCAACCTTGTAGACTCAGGTTTCAGGCCAGCCAGGACCCGAGCAAGCTTTCATGAACCTAGCCTCCAGGCTAGCACCTACACACCCAGCCTTCAGAGTAGACCCCATGAACTCAGGCTCCACAATGTGCAAACCTGTTGTAAATAACAAAAGATAAAACAGTAAGGAATCAAAGTACACTACTTAAAAAAACCATCCAATCATGAAGATAGCAAAAGTAGAAGAAAGGATTTACAAAACAATTAACAAAATGGCAATAGCACTTATCAATGAGTATCTTAAAAGTAAATTATTAAATTGTCAAATCTAAAGACAAGAATGACTGAACAGATAAAAGAAACAAAACCCTGCTATATAATATTTACAAGTCATTTGCATCACATATTTAAGGAAATACGTAGACTGAAAGTAAGTAGATGAAAAAATATATTTCACACAAATGGAAATCAAAAGGGACTGGGGGTAGCTATACTTGTAACAAATAAAATAAAAACCCTAACATTATACCTCAAAGACCTAGGACAAAAAAACAAACTAAGCTCAAGGACAGAAAAACAAATGAACTCCATATCAGAAATAAATGGCACAAATACTAGGAAAACAATACAAAATGTCAGCAAAACTTTGAGTTGGCTTTTTGTAAAAACAAAATCAACAAACTTTTAACTAGACTAAAAAAGGTGGGGAATAGAGAATAAAACTGCAAATAAGGAAGAGATATTACACTTGATATTATAGAAATACAAAGACTCATAAGAGGTTACTACAAATAATTATATAGTACCAAATTGGATAACCCAGAAAAAACTGATGAATTCCTAGAGGCATACAACCTACCATAAGTGAATCATGAAGAAACAGAAAATCTGAACAGACTAATTAGTAGGGAGATTAAATCAGTCGTAAAATGTTTCCTATCAACAAAAAACCCAGGACTGTTGACTTCACTATTGAATTTTATTGAACATTTAAATGACTAATATCAATCTTTCTCAAACTCATCCAAAAAATTAAGAAGGAATATGCCCAAATTCATTTTACAGGGCCAGCATTATTCTGATAGCAAAGTCAGACAAAGATACTACAAGAAAAGAAAATGTCCATACATGATAGCTCATGTCTATAATCCCAACTTTTGGGGAGGCCAAGATTGAAGGATCATTTGAGGCCAGGAGTTCAAGACCAGCCTGGGCAGCATAACAAGATCCTATCTCTACAAAAAAATATTTAAAAATTAGCCAGGCTTAGTGACACACAACTGTGGAACCAGCTACTCAAAAGGATGAGGCAGAAGGATAACTTGAGCCTGAGAGGTTGAGGCTATAGTGAACTATGATCATGCTACTGAACTCCAGCCTGTGCGACAGTGTGCAACCTTGTCTCAAACATAAATAAAATTAAGTAAATAAGTAAAGTAAAATAAAAAGAAAATTATAGGCCAATATCCCTAAGGAACATAATGCAAAAATCTTCAACAAAACACAAGCAAACAAAATTCAACAGCATATTTTTAAAAAGTCATTCACCATGTTCATATTAAATTTATTCCAGGAATACAAGGATGGTTCAACAAATGCAAGTCAATAAATGTGATACACTACATTAACAAAATAAAGAAATGTGATTTTATGATATTTATATATTGGTTTTCATTCACAATTCCTCTTGTAATTCCTGTTGTTTCTTAAGTGACTAAAACAATAAACATATCTTTTGTAAAAGTATTTGGCCTTTTGTACTTGTTTTTGAAGCAGCTATAGAACAGCTTCAGAGCAATAAAGTTGAAAGATAATCTTTAGTTATAATTTTGGGACATTTCAGCCTCAGAAGCAGGCCTCAGAAAACAAAATCTTTCTTTGATCTTCTCTTACTTTTCTCTTGCTGCTTTTTCTCCCCAGGACAGGCCATAGAAACTAAAATATGCTCTAATCTTTCCTTGCCTTTCTGTCTTGGAGCTGGTCATAAAGAAATTCTCTGACCTTCTTTCTCTAACTGTAGGTCATAAGACTCTCATTCCAGGAAGAGTCCTGCTCCATACCCTAGAGGAAAGAATGCTACACAGAGAGGCCAAGAAGGACCTGAACAGACAGGTCTTGCTGTGTTTTCCCACTCAGTCTATTAGTAGTAGATCATACCTTTTTTGTCCAATCACACCCCTAAATTTAATCACACCCTGATTAAAGTTGTTCACCTTTAATCAGACCTATCCCATGAAGTCTCCATTAACAGCCAACAGGACAGAGTACAAAAAGCTTCTGGGCAGTTAAGCTTTTGAGACTTCCAGAAAGGTGAACTAGAACTCAAGCACAGGGCAGGAGTGTGGCACAACCCAGGTCTTTGGAAACCGAAGCTGCTGTGCTCCAATGCCTTTCCAGGCATTGCCCTATGCTTTTCTTCATCTAGTTGTTTACTTTTAGCTTTTAAAATATTCTTTACAATAAGCCAGTAAATTAAGTAAGTGTTCCTGAGCTAATTAGTCAATTTAGCAAATCAGTGTCTAAATTGGGGTTGTGGGAATCCCTACTTGAAGCATTTGAAAAAATTCAATATGCATTTATGACTTAAAAACTCTCAGCAACTTAGAGATAGAAGGAATGTACTTCAAAACAATAAAGAAAATGTGACAAACTCACAACCAACATCATACTCAGTGGGAAAAGTTAAAAGTTTCCTCTATTATCAGAAACGAGACAATGATGTCCACTCTTGCCACTCTTATTCAACACATTTCTAGAAGACTAGCCAGTGAAGTTAGGCAAGAGAAAGAAATAAAAGGCATTCAAACTGAAAATAAAGAACTCAAATTTTCCCTGTTTACAGATGACATAATCATATACATAGAAAAAACTAAAGACTTCACCAAGAACTCTTAGAACTAATAAACTTAGTAAATTAGCAGTATTAAAAATTGGCATGCAAAAATTAGTGCCATTTCTGCACACTAACAAAGAACAGTCTGACAAAAAATTAATCATTCCCATTTACAGTACTACCAAAAAAATAAACTACTTATGAATAAATTGAACCAAGGAAGTAGAATATCTGTATGCCAAAAACTATAAAATATTGATAACATAAATTGTAGAAGACACAAATTAATAGAAAAATATCCCATGTTCATGTACTGGAAGAACTAATATGTTAAAATGTTTATACTATCCAAAGCAATCTACAGATTCAATGTAATCTCTATCAAAATCCCAATAATATTTTTATATAAATAGGAAAAAAATCTAAAATTTATATGGAACCCCAAAAGATCCCAAGTAGCCAAAAACATCTTGAACAACAACAAAAAAAATGAAGCTGGAGACAACATACTACCTATCTTCAAAATATACTACAAAGCTACAGTAATCAAACAGCATCGTACTGGCATAAAAACAGACAGATAGACCAATTGATAGACTGAAGAATCCAGAAATAAATCCCGGAATTTAAGATTAATTGACATTTGACAAAGATATCAAGAACACATAATGGGTAAAGGATAGTCTCTTTAATAAATGATGTTTGAAAAACTTGATATCCACAGGCAGAAGGAGGGATCTGGACATCATATACAAAAATCAACTCAAAATGGACTGTAGACTTAAAGATAAGATGAGAAACTGTAAAACTATTTGGAGAAATCATAGAAGAAAAGTTCTATGACACTTGTCCGAGCAATGAATTTCTGAATAGTACTCTTAAGGAACAGGTAAAAAGAAACAAATGAAATTATAGGAAATTGAAAATCCTCTGCACAGCAAAGGCAACAATCAACAGAGTGAAGAAACAAGCTACAAAATGGGAGAAAATATATGCAAACCACACATATAGAAACGAGTTAATATATAAGGAACTCAATCACTAGTAAACAATCCATTTAAAAATGAGCAAAGGTCTTCTTTTGAAAAGTGTCTGTTCATATCCTTTGCCCACATTTGATGGGGTTGTTTGTTTTCGTGTATATTTGTTTTAGTTCTTTGCAGATTCTGGATATTAGCTCTTTGTCAGATGGGTACCATGCAAAAATAGGTTGCCAATTCACTCTAATAATTGTTTCTTTTGCTGTGCAGAAGCTCTTAAGTTTAATTAGATCCCATTTGTCTATTTTGGCTTTTGTTGCCATTGCTTTTGGTGTTTCAGTCATGAAGTCCTTGCCTATGCCTATGTCCTGGATGCTTTTGCCTAGGTTTTCTTCAAGGGTCTTTATGGTGTTCAATCTTTTGTATAAATCTTTAATCTACCTGAAGTTAACTTTTGTATAGGTGTAAGGAAGGGGTCCAGTTTCAGCTTTCTGCACATGGCTAGCTAGTTTTCCCAACACCATTTATTAAACAGGGAATCCTTTCCCCATTGCTTGTTTTAGTCAGAGGATATTTATGTGGCCAACAAACATATGAAAAAAATGCTCATCATCACTGGTCTTTAGAGAAATGCAAAACAAAACCACACTGAGATACCATCTCATGCCAATTAGAATGGTAATCATTAAAAAATCTGGAGACAACAGATGCTGGAGAGGATGTGGAGAAATAGGAACACTTTTATACTGTTGGTGGGAGTGTAAATTAGTTCAACCATTGTGGAAGACAGTGTGGAGATCCCTCAAGGATCTAGAAATAGAAATTCCATTTGGCCCATCAATCCCATTAGTTGGTATACACCCAAAGGATTATAAATCATTCTATTATAAAGACATATGCAAATGTATGTTCACTGTGGCACTGTTTATAATAGCAAAGACTTGGAACCAACCCAAATGCCCATCAACGATAGACTGGATAAAGAAAGTGTGACACGTGTATACCATGGAATACTATACAGCCATAAAAAAGGATGCGTTCATGTTTTTTGCAGAGACATCGATGAATCTAGAAACCATCATTCTCAGCAAACTGACATAAGAACAAAAAACCAAACACCACATGTTCTCATTCATAAGTGGGTGTTGAACAGTGAGAACACATGGACATAGGGAGGGAAATATCACACACCAGGGTCTGTTGGGGGATTAGGGACTAGAGGAGGGACAGCAAAGGGCGTGAAGATCGGGGAGGGATAACACGAGGAGAAATACCTAATGTGGGTGATGGAGGGATAGAGGCAGCAAACCACCATGGGATGTGTATACCTATGTAACTATTCTGCAAGATCTGCACATATACCTCAGAACTTAAAGTAAAATTAAAAAAAAAATTTGCAAAGATTCTGAATAGTCATTTATCAGAAGAAAACATACAAATAGCCAACACATATTTGAAAAAAATGTTCAGCATTACTAATCATCAGGGAAATGCAAATTAAAACCAAAACAAACTATTACTTAACACCTCTTAGGATGGATATTGTCAAAAATACAAAAGGTAAGTGTTTGCAATGATGTAGAGAAAGAGGAACCCTTGTACACTATTGGTGGAATTGTTAGTTCACCCATATAGAAAACAGTATAGAGGCTCCTCAAAAAATTAAAATTAGAACTCTCAAAGGATCTAGCAATCTCAATGCTGGTATACATCTAAAGGAAATGAAATCAGTATGTTGAAGAGATACCTGCACTCCCATGTTTACTGCAGCATTATGTGCAATAGCTAAAATCAAACTAATCAAAGTTTCCACCAAAGAATAAATGGATAAGAAAATGTAGCAAATATAAGCAAGGAAATGTCACTGAGACTTTACAAAGAAGGAAATCCTGTCCTTTATGACAACATGGATGAACCTGGAGCACATGAAACAGACCAGGAACAAAAAGTCAAATACATATTCCCACTGATATGTGAATCCAAAAAACACTGAGCTCTTAGAAGCAGAGAGTAGAATGATGGTTGCTAGGAAGCATGGGATGAGGAGATGTTGGTTGAATGACAAAAACTTTCAGTTAGATAAGAGGAATAAGTTCAAGAAATCTGTTCTATAACATAATGAATATAGTTAATAACAATGTGTTCTTATTAAGCATTTTCGCCACCAAAAAAACGCTAAATATGTGAGGAAATGCAAATGTTAATTAGGTCAATTGTGCCACTCCACAATGTATACATATTTCAAAACAAATCCTTCTTTCTCACACATCTCACATCCAGTTCCTCAGCGAATCCCTTCCGTATGACGCCAAGATAGCCCCAGAACATGATCATTTCTCATGACATCCACCACAGGTTCATGATCCAAGCACTGTTGTGTTAAGCATAGCATCAAATATCAGTAGCTTCCTGGCAGCTGTCACTGCTCTCACTGGCCTTGCATAGACCCCCTGCCACCTATTATCCACAGAATGGAGGGGCCCCTGTAAGACTTAATCAGGCCCTGTCCCTCCTCCATCAGTTCCCATCACTCAGAGTAAAACCAGATCCTCCTCACCCCAACCCACCCCTGTGCCAGCTGACCTGGCCCGTCTGCCTCAGCCCGTACCTCCTTCATGCTCTCCATCCTTTCCTTCTGTCCCAGGGAGGACACTGGTCACAGTTCTAGAACTCACCAGGCAATTCTAGTCCTTAGTTCTAGTGACAAGCTCAATTGTGTATGCCCCAAAATTCATATGTTGAAATCCTTACTATCTTAGAATACAACAGTACTTGAAGACAGGGCCTCTAAAGAGATAGAGGTAAAGTGAGGCCGGTAGAGTGGGTCTCCAGTCAATATGACTGGTGTCCTTATAAGAAGAGGGAATTTGGACACAGATATGCACAGAGGGGAGACCCTAGGAAGACACATGGAAAAGACACAGGGAGAAGACGGCATCTACAGGCCAAGGAGAGAGGCTTCAGAGCAAACAACCTGCTTATACCCTGATCTTGAACTTCCAGCCTCCAGAATTACAAAAAAAACAAATTTCTGTTATTTAAGCACCCATTCTCTGATTTGCTATGACAGCCTAAGTAGGTGGATAAAGGCCTTAATCCCCACATGTCCTTAAGGTCTTTGCTCAAACATCACCTTCTCGGCCTGGCCATTCCCGAACATCCTTTCCACCCCTCTACCTCTGAATTTCCATGCCTGCCGGCCTCATTTGTGTTTACATGAAACTTGTGCATTGACCTAGTCCCTCCCTGTGGCCAGCTGCAGATGTGATGGCAGTCTCTCATCATCTAGCACAACTTCAATGATAGCTATGACTGATCTGTCACCTGCTGGGAGCCGACTTTTGTCCACATGATTCACACAAATTACGTCCTTTAACATGCTTATAAGGTGGAAACCCTGTTTGCCCCCCAAATTACCAATGAAGAGAATGAGAATCAGGAAGGCTAAATAGCTTGCCGAGGTTGTACATTTAGTAAGAGGTAGAGTTTTTTCCTTATCCACTTCTTTCAAACTCCTGTATTCTGACTCTAACTGTGCAACAGCAACAGCACACTACCCTGTACCTCGGCCGTGACAGGTGCTGCCGCATAGGTCAGACGACAACACTGCGCCGCTCAGGACACTCCCTGCCACTGTGAGAGTCAACGGTGTGCTGACTCACCAAAATGTTCATAACAAATCAGAAACAGAATGATTTAGAGCAATTTAAGCGTTTTTGAGATGGTAGAAATAACCTAATTGCTACATTTTTGTCATTGATCAATAAAATAGTTTAAGCGAGTTGCCCCACACTGAACCAAATGATGCTGTTTGTGTTGATTAATGTACCCTGTATCTAGAGTCAACAGGACCTGGAAACATAGGATTAAATTAGCGTGGAAACAGAATTGCTTCTGACTCTGAAACCGCCTTTGCAAAAATTATAACTGAGGAAATTATGACAATGAAAGAGATCAGACCTAACAGACTTGCTTCTAACCTTTAAGCTGTCTTTGTTCATTCTTGGGCATTGGCCAAACTTTGGGAAAGAATTGAGTTTACAGTTTGAAAGAAAATTGGCAATAGTCCTTTCCCAAAAAGACTCTCTTCCTGACTGGAGACCAGTCTGCCTTTACAGGGCTAAGAAATTAGCTACAAGATTAGAAATCGAGGCTTAGGGGTTACTCAGCCTCTGGCTATAAGAGTCTGAACGGCCCCAGATTGCTCCTGGGGATCACATCACGATTGTAAAACTGAAGATCAGTGTCTGAGATATTTGCAGACACTGCACTCCACAGATCAGCTGACACCACCCAGACCTGTAATTTGGCTCAACCTGTCCTGCAATCCCACCCAGGAACAGAAGACAGCAAGAAAATCTCACTTTGACCCCTCTATGATTCCATCTCCAACCCAACCAATCGGCACTCCCTACTTACTGAGCCCCTACCCGCCAAATTGTCTAAAAACTCCAATCCCAGAAGGCTCAGGAAGACTGACAAGTAATAATTAAACTCCAGTCTCCCATACAGCCAGCTAAGTCTGAATTACTCTTTCTCCATTGCTATTCTCCTGTCTTGATCAATCGGCTCTGTCTAAGCAGTGGGCAAGATGAACCCATTAGATGATTACATGTTTTTCTTATGTTTAGGAAAAAAATATTGAGTACTTAATAAAAATTGCAGTCCAAGGCACGTGGTTTTGTTGGGTATAGGACTGCTCCACCCAATGATTGGGAACCCAGAATCCTTTCAACCACAGCATACCCATCCTCAGGGCCTCATCTTCATCTGCATCTGGCACTATAGTGGAAAGAGTGAAGAGGAAGATCACACACAATGCTCAGAAGCCTTGGTGTCACTTCTCACGTCCCATTGCTGTGACTCCCTCACCAGGCAGCACACATCCAACAGCAAAGGAAGCTGGAAAACGCTGCTCAGCCCAGCACCGGGACACTGTCCCATTTCCATGCAAGGTGATGAGGAATTTCAATGGCTGCCTGGTAGATTCGAACACAGAATAAGGTAGAAAGCATGATTAAAGATCACCTGGGACTGCCAACTAATTTCAGAGTTTCACAGACCTATCCATGCAGTCATGAGTCATGACAAACTGGGGCGGACCTCTGGACAAGAGCCACCTGCCCAGGTAAGACAGAGCCTGGAGCAGCAGAGCAGAGCCGCACTCCCTGCAATCAAACTCACACCTCAGAGAAAAAAAGGGAGCAGCACTGTCAACAGCAATATTCTCCATTAATTATCAATGCAGTAATTTCATAAATCCTAGTGCAGAGAGGAGAAAGGGGGACAGAGGTCAGCGAGTTACACTAAATCAGCTCTTCCCACACAGAAGGAAACATCGGGGCAGGAAAGAGCAGTTCCGCTCTAACATCTTCTTTCAAGGACAAACCCAGTTTCTCCTATTTCCAAGGAAAGTGACTCTCCAGACAGAAGCAGTCACTCTTTCCTCCGTCTCGCTTAAAGTTGTGGGCTCTCCCATGGAACTTACCCTGTTTCCCTTTTATCATTCACATGTGTTTACATATTCAGTATCACTAAAAAGACTGTGCCCTTAGAAAAAAAGGCTCTTTATCTCTCGGCGTTTTACATTATTTTCAGTAGCTAACATTTTGTCTTTATGTACACTAAAATCTTAATGATGAACAAATAAATGATTCCAAGGTATAAAATAAGTAAAAGTAATTGATTTGTATTTATGACAAAAGTGTGGGTTTCTTTCTCCTTGTAGCACCACAAACTGCATACTTCGTACATGGAATGCTACTAGAGAGAAATTCCAGGTTAAAATTCTTCTCATGTATCGAAACCTGAAAGATATGGAACCAGCTGGGAATCTAAGAAGGCATGTTGATTACAAAGATGGAACACAAAGCCTGAGCACTCCTGTTTCACTTTTGGATTTTTAAAATGATAAACCAATTACTCAACAGTTAGATTGGTAAACCACACAGTATAAATTGTTCGCAAGTTTTTTTTAAAGTAAATTTGAATATTTTCTGTTCTTGAATAACTTATTTTATTCATGTTTAAAAAAATGAATTATTAATATGACTAAAATTGTTTTCATTAAAAGACAAAGTTTCCAAAGGCTTTTTCATCCCAAAAGTAAATTGTAGATCTGGCATTTATAAATTCTAACTTAAAATAACATATATTCATTTTGTTGAGCTTAGAACATTTTGAGTTAAAGCATTAAAGGTAATATTCTGTCTTCCAATTAGGAAAAGTCAGTTGTTGCAATAATAGATTGCCAAATACCATTTTAGAACAAAATAAGAATGTAAACTAATTGAAACTCGTGGCTTTGTTATTCCCCTTTGTAACATAATTTTGAAAAGGAAATATATCCACTACTAATAATGGTGAAATTACATTGGTTTTTGCAACTAGCCCTAATTATCCATTATACCAGAAAGAACCTTCTGGTCCGCCCTTGAAAAGGCCCCCCTTGGCTCCCTCAACACCTCGCCCACTTCTCTGGAATTGCATCCACTTCATTGACTCTGTCAGTCCATCAAGTACTTCTCTCACATCAGTCAGAAGCCCTCAAGGGTGGGGGCCATCTCATTCAACCAGCATAATTCCTTAAGGATGACGGATATAGTTCACAACTGATATTCCTTGAACTAAGTGATGGTTCCTTGTGGCCTACATGCCCCTCAGCCCAATACCCTAAGCTTTTCACAATCTTTTCACTAGTTCCTCTTGCAGAACAATATAGACATCCTAAGATCACAGAAAACCCCCCTGCCTGGGCATTCCCATTCCTGGGCTCATGTCCTCCCACTTTCCAGTTCCCTTCACTCAAAGTGGAGCAGCCATATTACTCCCTCATACCTTGTTCACAGACAGAGGCAGCATTCCCATTTGCTAATCTGTGATTGCCTTCTGTGCTTCTTTTTGTTATGATATTCTCCACTAGCATGTGTTTCATGTTTATATATGGCCATGCTTTTCCCTTCAGACTTAATGAGAGGCTACTTAAGGGCAGGGGTCACACACCCCTGGCAGTACCAGGACAGCACTTGACACACTAGCCAATATTCTAGAACTACTTCTTGAATTGAGATGATTTCCTCAATGAAGTGATATATTTGCTGATAATGTAGAAACAAGAACGATCTTCCTAGCATTAATGTCCTCTGTACTTAGAAGTAGCATGCCAAAAGTGATTTAGATATCTCCACAAGTTATGTGCCTTTGTAAATTACTATGGGGGAACTGAGTAATCATCTCACTCTTAGACTGCAAGTTCAAAGATGCCACAGGTCATCAATAGTATTTTAAATTAGTTTGAAATATTAAATTACTATTAAAAAGATAATGGCCAAAATTTCAAGAATCTAAACATTTTAAATGCGTGTAATTTTAAGTGGTTATTATAGTTGAAGCTAGAAATACTTTCTTGAAAAATCCCATACTGTATCCAAAATGAAATCAACTTGAAGATGCCATTTCATCAAATTCACAAATTAAAACATGATGAAACGAGTATCGAATAGTCCCAGTGCTGACTAAAACACAATACCAGCCTCTCCCCAAGTATACAGCATAGAAAGAATTTTCAGTGTTTAAGAATGATCAAAATAAGCAGGATCTATCTTAAACACCCCAAGTTCAGTTATATCTGGGTAAACTTTTAGAAAACACCCTTTTAACCCCTGGTAACTTAGAAATGGCTGAGCTCTGCTAATGTAGGTAGTCCTTCAGAGGACAGTTGTTACATCCATAGAAACAAGACAACTACAAGCAAAGGGAAGGGGCTGGCTTACGGACTGAACTGCATCCAGCCAAATCCATAGGCTGAAGCGCTAACCCCTAGCGTGACTATATTTGGAGAAAGGGTCATTAAGGAGGTAGTTAAGGTTAAAGGAGATCCTCTGGGTGCGACCCTAATCCCATAAAACTGAAAAGACTGAATCCTTATAAGAAGAGAAAGAAATATTTTTTTAAATCTATGGATCTCTCTCTCTCTCTCTCTCTCTCTCTCTCTCTCTCTCGTGTGTGTGTATGTGTGTATGTGTCTGTGTGTGTATGTGTCTGCCTCACCCTTTCTCTTTCTCCCCTCCTCCTCCCTCCCTCTCCCCTTTTTCTTTCTTGATACAGGGTCTTGCTCTGTTACCCAGGCTGGAGTGCAGTGGCACCACAACAGCACAGTGCAGTCTCAACTACCCAGAGATCAAGGGTCATTCCACCTCAGCCTCCCTAGTAGCTGGGACCGGAGGCATGCACACCCATACCTGACTAATTTTTGTATTTCTCATTGAGATGGGGTTTCACCATGTTGCCCAGGCTGCTCTTGAACTCCTGAACTCAAGGAATACACCTGCCTTGGTCTCCCAAAGTGCTGAGATTACAGATGTGAGCCACCATATTAGTCTTTCTCTCCTTTTTCTTTCCTCCATCCCGCCCTCTCTTCCCCTCCCCTTTCCCCACATGCACAAAAGAAAGGCCATGTAAGGACACAGAGAGAAAGCATCAACTGCAAGCCAGAAACCAACCCTGCCTACACCTTGATCTTGGGCTTTCAGCCTCTAGAACTGTAAGAAAACACATTCCTACTGTTTAAGCCACCCAGTCTGTGGTATGTTATAGAAGTCTAAACAAACTAACATGGCCTGTTTGATTACCTTAATTCAAGCTTGTTTCACATCTCATCACAATTGATGATGGTCTTTCAGAAAAAAAATTAATTACTCAAAATTAATTGTAAATTAATATGCAAAATAATCAGTAAATATTACTAAGGAATACTTACAAGGGTCATTATAAACATAGATATTTATGTGGTGTGAAGACTTTTTGTCAGGATGTCAATGTCTTTTGCATTACTGGAGAAATTAATTTGGAGGCACAAAGGGTTACACTCTACCGTCTAATATCATGTGCTTCAGTGGAACAGTATTGCTTTAGAGTAGGTCATAGATACCTGACTTCAAATGTAATCTTCATATTTATCTGTTGTGTAACCAAAGACAATTTCTATAATTTTTGAGCCTCGGGTTTTCTCATGACTTCAAGAAGGAGACAATTCTACCTTTCTCCTCTGCTGGAAAGAATGTGATATTGTATAAAGTCTAGCAGAGGAATCGTTACTGTTTTTCAGTTTTCTTTAACATTTCACAGGCTTCCAGGATGCCAGTTTGTAGACGCTCTTCTGGAAATAGATATTGCTATGGGGATTCTCACTTCTCTATTAAGGTAATCAGAATATTGTTTTGTTAATAGTATCAAAAGATGAATTAAACTCAGATCATTACTTGTTCAATGACAGATTATTTATTAAATAAAGAATATTACGAGACGTGAACACAAAGGAAATGTGCTCAAGACCAGAGTCTACCACTTTTCATGTAACTTAGGAAAAGTTATTTTATTTCTGGCTTCAAGTTCCTCCTATGTAAAATGTGGATAACTATCCCTTCAACTGTTTGTGGGATTCAAGGGCAATAAATAAAAGCATTCCAAAGTTTTTCAAAGAGAAATTAGAGCCTAACACAAAGGAATCATCAGGTTTGCATGGAATATCATTCTACAGTGACTGAGAATGCTGCCCCATGTTCCAGGTAGCCAATATTTAAAGGAACAACGCTGGGCCACATGCTAGGCACAAAGTCCATCTCTAGCAACCAAAAGCAATTTGGTTCCTGCCTTGAAGGAGATTTCCATCAAACAGGGCAGGCAGATACCGAACACAAAAGAAAAATAATATATTCATTAATCCAAGATGTGAAAGGTCCTATTAGTGAAGAGGTTAGGCAGCCATGACAAAGAATACCTGGGGCAGGAGGACTGATTTAGACCAGGGGTCCAGGACACCTGGCAAGGTGAGGTTTTTGCTGAGATGGGCAGGAAAGCTAGAAGTGAGGCAGAGAGTATGGAAGAGGCAGCCTAGGCAGGGAGAGGAGCTCATATCACTGTCCTCAGATACGAAGTCATCCTGTCCACACCTTAGGCAACAAAGGGGCAGGGACATAGGGAAGATGCAGGAACAGGGCTGGACGAGGGGGAGGCAGGACCAGGAAAAGCATGTGAGAGATTTGAACCCACATGCATTGGCAAGTCTTATTAGAAATGTTTTGATAATTCTTCCTTTCTCTCAGAAAGAGTAAAGTAATTCCGCCCATTTCACAAAAAGAAATGAAGGCACAGCATTGCTTGGTGCTAAGAGAGAAAACTAATTAGTGTTTTATTCAGTATTAGTTATTTCATTGTCCTATCACATTTATCTCATACTGAGTCTGATAAGATTATGTGATTACACTTCAGCCTCAAAATCGTAAGTTGTTTTTTGCTTCTGGTATTTTTCTGAAGTTTTCCTACATGGGCCATTTCTAAAACAATTTATATTTTATTCCTTCATTTTAAGTTACAATAATTATTTTAATTATGCCCTACTTGGATAGCCTGTATTTTGGGTTCCTTTTGTTTGTTTGTTTGCCTTTATGGAAAGTACACTATTAGTTTACAAAAAAAAAAAAATGGCAGGTTTTTATAACCACAACACAATAAAAATACCATTTTGGCCATTTTTTTTTCAAAGACAGCAGTTATCAAAAAAAAAAACAAAAACAAAAAAAACAAAAACAAAAAAAAAAAAACTTTACACCGCAGTTACACCACTAAAACCATACAGGGTTTCTCAATAAAATGCATCCGAATTTGGAGTTATAAAGCTTTTAGGTTTTGATCATCACCACATTTCAACTTGTCATCTTCTCTTTATTATTAATACCCTCTAAATTTCTTTCCTTCAGTCTTACCTGCTTTCATAATTCTCTATTCTCAGGCTGGCAGGGAGGAAGGACGGTTGCTCTCACTAAGAGCACATGAGCCATCTGTAATCACTCATCCTAAAGGGGAATTTTGCACAGCAATTGGTTCTGTAAATTCAAGTTGTGAAGTGATGGATTCATTTTGTCATGCACTTTCCTTCACCCATGTATACCATACACCATTACATCAACATGGTAATGGCACTTTTTAATGCTATTAAGAGTAATAGAGATGCTATTTCCACCAAATCTGTATTTAAAAGAAATACCGAGGCCAGGCACAGTGGTTCATGCCTGCAATCCCAGCACTTTGGGAGACCGAATTGGGTTGATTACTTGAGGTCAGGAGTTTGAGACCAGACCTCAAGTGGCCAACATGGTGAAACTGCCTCTATGAAAACTACAACGTTAACTGGGCCTGGTGGCACACGCCTGTAGTCCCAGCTGCTCGGGGGGACTGAGGCAGGAGAATCACTTGAACCCAGGAGGAGGAGGTAACAGTGAGCTGAGACCGCACCACTGCACTCCAGCCTGGACAACAGAGCAACTCTATCTAAAATTAAAAAAAAGAAGAAGAAGAAAAGAAAAAATACGGATAACAACACCACTAGTAATATTATATATCTGCATTAATTCCTCCCTTGAACTTGAGGTGTGACTGGAGCAGTAAGTAATTGAGAATCAACTTGTTTCAAGAAGATGAGTGATGTTCACCTCTCCAGTACGTGAATGAATCTTCCTAAGGTTTAGACAGAGATGCTTCCAACTTCCAAAAAGCTCTAGAAATGACCTTGTTGGGACACCAAGCTTTCCATAGGTCACCTCTCCTAGAAGACAGAGCTAAAGAACACATAATCTGACCTTGTGTCACATGTTTCCAGACTGGTCAGAACCAAATGTACCTTGAGCTATATGCATACAGTCAATGGTGTCAAAATAGTTTCTCCTCTCAATGAGCCCCTAAAATTCGTTAAACTTTAAGGACTGAAAGACATGGGCATTTTAATTAGCCCAGGTTCTATAGATAATACAAAATTATCCAAATAATACATTTGGTTTTGTTTTCTCATATAGAAATCTCTGTCTCTATACAGAGTAACACAATTATAAGGAGGAAAAAAAAAAAAAAAAAAAAAACATTGTCTTCAATTCCCTTTCTATAATGCTGCAAAGTTTATATAAGACATCAGTACCACGGGGAAGGAAGAGTTGTTAGCAGCACTATTCCACAAATGAGGAAAATAAAGAGAAAAAAATGGTGACTCCTCCAGGGTTCCAAAGCTCACACTTGGCAAAGTCAAATTCCAGCCACCCCAAGGGCACCCAGACCTGGTCTCTTTAGCATGAACATCCTGACCACTCAGTACTGGCTATGGCTACATGGGCCACTGTCCTTCTATGCCAGGAGCTAGTGCACATTCTGTGGACTAAGGGATAACGGACACATGAAAATAATGTGTGTATTACATGATATTCCTGTGAACATCTTTTCCTATTATTTGACTTCATATTGGCCTGGCTGCATCTTTAAAAAAAAAAAAAAGAAAGAAAGAAAAAAACTATCCTCAGTGTATTTTCTTATTTGGGGTCATTGTGGATTATCTTACTGCAGACAAACTCTTCCACCAAGAATAATTAGAAAGGCTTTGAAAAATAAAAATAAATAACTTGTTTATTTGTGCCTTCAAAACAAAGGCTGCTGTTGTGATTTTCTTTCTGTGTGTAGTTTCATCAGTTTTATGATGCTGACCTTGGTATGTTTTTCTTTATACATAGTTGGCTTAGGATTTATTGAGTTTTAATCTGTGGTTTGATATCTCTCACTTGGTTAAAGTTTTAGGCCTAATTCTTCAAATATTGCTTTCCCCCCACTTTTTTCTCCTCTCCTGTTTTAGAGCACCAATTCCACATGGGTCTTTTCACCATGTCTCATATCTCTCTTAGGCTCCTATCTGTATTTTCAAGGAAAAGATTTCTCAACAGAAACAAGAGAGGTCAGAAAACCTGAAAATGCAATATTTAGAGTGTTGAAAGAAAATAAATGTCACTTTAGATTTCTATATACATGAAAAGCATCGTTTATAAACAAAGGCAAAATAAAGACATTTTCTGACAAATAAAACCTGGTAGAATTTGTAACCAAGGATACTTCCTAGGGAAAAAAAAAATATTATCCCAGAAAGATGGATAAAGACAATGGGAATAATGAAAAGCAAGAAAAATGACAAATGTGTAGGTAAACCTCAAGTACGTGGACTTTATAAAATAATAATACTACCACATTTGTTTCGAAATATCTAGAGAATGAAATACATGGAAATGAAAGTACAAGAGATGAGAGGGAAGTAAATAAATGGAGTTAAAATATCTGAAGATCAGTGAAGGTAAATAGGAATTTACACCAGACTTCATAAATAATGGATTCATGTTGTAAACTCTAGAGTAACTAATCAAAACAGTAAGAAAATTGTATAAATTATGCCGGGCGCGGTGTCTCAAGCCTGTAATCCCAGCACTTTGGGAGGCCGAGGTGGGTGGATCATGAGGTTGAGAGATCGAGACCATCCTGGTCAATGTGGTGAAACTCCGTCTCTACTAAAAATACAAAAAATTAGCTGGGCATGGTGGCGCGTACCTGTAATCCCAGCTACTCAGGAGGCTGAGGCAGGAGAATTGCCTGAACCCAGGAGGCGGAGGTTGCGGTGAGCCGAGATCGCGCCATTGCACCCCAGCCTGGGTAGGTAACAAGAGCGAAACTCCATCTCAAAAAAAAAAAAAAAAAGAAAAAAAGAAAATTGTATAAATTAAAACTATTATTTTGGAAAAAGGGAGCAATAAAAATAATACAAAATAGTCCATAAAGAAAAGGATAAATATAGAATTGGTGTTAAAAATACGAAAAGACCAATGAGAAAATGATACATTTTTATCACGAATGTATGATTGCATTAAGTATAAAACAATGACATACTCCAAATAAAAAACTTGGCGGGCTGGATTTACAAAAATAAAAACAAAAATGTAAAATATCTTGCAATGAAACCAATAGATTCAGAAAAAAATCATTTGAAATAAAAATTTCCACCAATATTTTGAAAACATGCTTTGAAAATAAAAATACAGTAACATTTTATGTGTTAAAGATTCAAATAACTTACAAAGGAAAACATACATAGTAGAAAACTGTTGAAACTTTGCCCTTATATCAGGAATGATCTATGAAACAAACTTTTCTTCATTATTGTACTGGAGGTCCTAGCTGGGGCAATAATACAAGCAATTTAAATGACAGGCTTAAAGATCGAAAAGGAAGAAATAAACCTGTCACTATTTGCAGAGATCACAATATATACTTGTGTATATATTTACATACATTATATATACATGCATTAATATATATTATGTATGTATTAGCAAATTTGTGGATACAAGGTTGTATTGGTCTGCTAGGACTGCCGTAAGAAAATATCACAGACTGGGAGGCTTAAACTATTGAAATATGTTGTCTCACAGTTCTGGAGGCAAAGGGCCAAGATGCAGGTGTCCACTGAACTGGTTTCCCTAGAATCCTCTTTCCTTGGCTTGCAGATGGCCATCTGCCTGCCACTACTCCACATGGCTGTCCCTCCATGAACATTTAATTCTGCTGTCTCTTTTTGTGTCCAAATTTCTTCTTATGGCCTCAATTAATCTTACTTATTTCTTTAAAGTATCTAAATTCAAATACAGTTACATTGTGAAGTATTGAGGATCAAGACTCCAACATATAAATTTTAAGAAACTCAATTCAGTCCATAAAAAAGATCAAAATATAAAAATCTATTATATCTCTACATACAACAATCAGAAAATAAAATTTTAAAAATATTGCTTATAATACAAAAGCCTGAAATTGCAAGGAATAGCTGTAACAAGAGTTTTCTAAGGCCTCTGTATAGAAAATTATTTAACATAATTAAGAGAAATTTTAAAAGACAATAAATGTGTAGAAATATTACGTAAATGAATTGAAATGCTCAGTAGTTTAAAGATCTCAATTTTATCCAAATTGATATATGTAATCTCAATTAAAATTCCAGCAGGTCTCTATAGAGATATTTAAATTATGAAGCAAAAATCCATGTGGAAATGCAAATGGCCAAGAATAGCCAAGATAAGCTTGAACAAGAACAGCCACATTGAAAGAATTTTTAGAAAGATGTGAACTGACAGAGATAAACAGAGTATGGAATATTATAGACTCTAGAAACAGACCCACCCATAAATGGACATGTAATTTATTCAGAATCTGTACTGCAGTGTTACGGAGGAAAGAAAATCATGAGTTATGATTTTGAATAAATTATAATGAGTCAAGTCGATATTCACAGTAAAAATAATACGTTGACTCCAACTTTATACGATGGACAAAAATCTCTTCCAAGTGGATTTTATATCTAATTCGTAAAAGAGCAATAAAGCTTCTAAAAGGTAATATATAAAAACATTTTTTACCCTAAGAACAGGCAAAACTTTCTAAACAGAACACCAAAAAAATTAACTATAAAAGAAGATAGTGATAAATTGCATTAAAATTATGAACAATTTAATATTAGAAAGTAGAAATGAAAACCAGAGTGAAAAATGTGTTTTTTGACATCTTAGAAATTAGTAAGTGAAAGGTAGATTAATGGATTAATATGAATTTAAGTTTCCTTGGCACCTGAACCAAATAATCAGAAACCAATAATTGTGACTATTTCTAGTAAAATAAAAAGTGGAAGACACATGAAAGTTACAATACAATATTTCTGAAATATAAAGAGTCATACTTTTATAAAGTTGCTCGAAAATGCAGCTCATTTTTATTATCTTGCACTGTCTTTTTATTCACTATTTTTTACATTGAATTACAGGGATCAAAAATAACTTTTCCAGTCGATTTCATTTTAAGGCAAAAGTAGGGTGGTTAAACTGATTCGCTTATTCTTTTGTTTAATTTTTGTTCATTATATCGCTATGGTTTGAATATTTGTCTCCTCCAAAAATCCTGTTGAAATTTAATTCCCCATCTGGCAGCATAGAGAGGTGGAGGCTTTAAGTGATAATGGCTCATAAACTAATTAATCCATTGGCTTTTCGCGGGAATGAGATTGGTGGCTTTTTAAGAAGACAGATCACATGCTCCCCTCACCATGCACTTGGCCCCTTTTCTTTCTAAACTACCCAGGTTCAGGTATTTCATAATAAGCAACAGCAAACAAAGACATACATGTTTGTTTTTTAAACCACTGTTTATGTCAAACTCTACCAGCTTGTTACAGAAATGGGAAAACAATAAGCAGTAGACAGGCCACCTCAAATTCAGAGGGAAGATTTTTTTGTATCTTCATTCACAATCATTTCTAAAATTCTGTACATTGAAAAGGTGTTATATTTTTACAATAAATATAGAAATGTTCAGGAGAAAGTATCTCTAGATTAAAACAGAGCAGAAAAGAAAGACTTCACTCCCTTCCAATCTATTAAAGTCTCCAAGCTATAATGAATTCATTGTCCTGTTCTCTGCAATGATTATTTCAAATATTTTCACTTCTGAAAGCCCTGTGTATTATTCAACAGAAGCACCTGTTTCTAAGTTCTTTGAGAGTTAGCCATTGATCTAGCTCAGATCTGTATTGCCATTCTACAGACTCGCCTGCATCTCATTCATCATTTTCTCCTTCTCTCCTGTTAACCTGGAGCAGGTGCCTGAGTTTTGTTTTGATTCAGCTTCTCCCCAGGTACCATGGAACTCATCCATACCTCTCAATCATTAGGCACCCCAGTCTATAAATTATCTCCTTCCTGCTGTATATTCAATCTATCTTCTGTGTATGCTCATTAGCATTAAAAATTGCTTTAAAACCTTCTATCTGGCCCAGCACAGTGGCTCTCACACTTGTAATACCAGCACTGTGGGAGGCCGAGGCAGGCGGATCACCTGAAGTCAGCAGGTCAAGACCAATCTGGCCAACATAGCAAAACCCCATCTCTACTAAAAAATACAAAAACTAGCAGGGCTTTTTGGCACGCGCCTGTAGTCTCAGCTACCCAGGAGGCTGAGGCAGGAGAATCGCTTGAACCCCGGAGGTGAAGGTTGCAGTGAGCCGAGATCGTGCCACTGCACTCCTGCCTGGGCAACAGAGCAAGATTCCATCTCAAAAAAAAAAAAAAAAAAAAAGTCCTCTATATTTCTCTCATTACCCATGTGAGTTTGTCTTCACCAGAAACTTCATTAAAACTCTGCTGCTTTGTTTTCTCCATTTCCTCTTCTCCCCCAGCACGAAGTTGCCACTGCTGTATTTAAGGCACCCTGTGATCCCCTGTAGCTATTGCCAATAATGTCTTTACATCTTCCCCAGCAAAATGGATTCTACTCCTTCGTTCAGGATATCAACAAATAAATGACACCATGTTCTACTCCGTTGTTCATGTCAGAAGCCAAGCCAGAGACAGCCTGGGGCTGGGATCCCTATGGAGAGTGTGGGTTCTCCACCCACTCCTTATGGAATCCTGCTGCGTTTACATGGGCGATAGGTGATGTGGATTCAATGCCAAACGAATTTCAAAGCGTTTCAAAGTTTGTCAACTGCCTAAACTAAAGGTAGGAGCGATTTCTACCGGAAAAGCAACTTTCAGCACAGTTCCGACATTAGCAGAACCTTCCCATCCCCTCCTCTCCCTGGAGCCTGCGGGGAAATGCTGGATCCCGGCCCCACCCGACCATGCCCCAAGGGAGCCAACGCCCCTGGGGCCAGTCACGACCCCTGAAAGCCTGGGGCTCCCACAGGGAGCTGCATAGGATGTCTCTGACTGCTTTCCTGCTTATTTGTCAGAGGCCGCCCTGTCCCAGGGTCCCTTGGCCTCACAGCTGACTGGCTGAGGGCCCCCATCTCACCTGGAGCGCCCCATGCCTGGATTCTGCCCAGTGACCCCAGCCAGAGTCTGTGAGGCTCCACCGTTCCTGCCCCAGCCGCAGTGGGGGCTCCACCCAGGCTGGACCCTGCTTCCGCTGCCAGGGCCTCCCAGCTGCGCCTTCTTTAGGTTTATGAGCCAATGCCGACCTCATCTCAGGCTGCCAGGTGGAAGGCAGCAGCATGGAAGGTAGAAATTCCAGACTCCAGTTCCGGAAAATGGAATTGAAAACACGTTTTGAACGCTCAAGAGACGTAATTATCCACCCAGGATAGCTTTTTGTAGTGACGCAAATGATCCCCTCCAATTCCCGGTTAGGGGCGTGCAGAAGCAGGGGAGCCACTCTCACGTGCTCCACATTCTCCTAACCCTGCAGTGGACATATTAGGGGATTTCTTCAAAGAGGGGCTTTCTGGGGCACAGTCTTGATGCTCAGCCAGCCGAGCTCCTTGTGACTTCTCTCCATTGCTGTGGGTTGAGTCCAGCCTCAGGGTCACAGAGGCACACCCCCCGCTGGAGAAAGAGCACCGAGTTTGGCTGTAGGAGGCCGTCCCCAGGGCCTTCAGTCTACATTTCAATTAATAACACTTACAATTAACATACGTATTGTACACATATTACCAGATTAATTAATATATTATTAATTACTATTGATTGGGCAAATATATTGGTATCTTTAAATAAATTACAGATAAAACTGTTTGCTTGCTTTTTTTTTTTTTTTTTTTTTTTGAGACAGGGACTAACGTGGAGTGCAGTGCAGCGCCTACATCTCCTTGGATCAAGTAATCCATCCTCCTCAGCCTCCCTAGTAGCTGAGACTGCAGGCACACATAAACACACCTGGCTCATTTTTATTATTATTATCTTCAGTAGAGAAGAGGTCTCAATGTTGCCCAGGCTGGTATCAAACTCCTGGGCTCAAGTGATCCTACCACCTCAGCCTGCCAAAGCACTGGGATTATAGGACTGAGCCACCTACCTGGCCCACTTGCTTTTAAATTGTTCGATAATGTAAAGAAAGCATGGAGAATGCCTACTGTTGACAGTTTTAACGTTGCATGTTTCACTTTATTAGACACAAAAATGCACTTCTAGATCCTTCTTCAGGAAGGACTCAGTTGCCAGAGGCAGGCAGTGTAGTCAGCAGATACCAAGTGTAGCCCTCAGCCCTTCCACGGTCAGCCTCAGCTGCAGGAAGCCACCCTGCGGCCGCCCCTTTTTTTGGCCACCTGTATCCAGAAGCTGAACAGGTGGGAAGCAAAGCCCTGACCAGTTGAGCTTGCTGCAGGATGACTCTCCCATCAGTTCCCCTCCCCAGCTGCCCACCATGCAGGGAGGCTTGGTGACATCACACCTGGACCTCACCTCTGTCCAAACCTGCCTCCTCCCTTTCCCCTCACAGATGGTAATGCAAATGAACATCTTGCCCTTCATCATCTCAGGGTCTGCATTCAGGAAAATCAACCTGAGACAGAATAACACTGTTATTGTGTATTGTTTTCCGTTGTTATTTTTCAGATAGTTTGACAAAAGTCTTTTTAAACAACGGAAATAATTTAGAAAACTATGATTCATTTTTTACAAACCTTTTACAAGAAACAATTCCAAAGTAATTACTGTTTGGCTATAATTCTTTCACCTTCTTTTTCTTTTTCTTTTTCTTTTTTTTTTTTTTTTTTTTGGTGGGGGAGGACAGTTTCTCACTCTGTTGTACAGGATAGAGTACAATGGTGCAATTTCAGCTCACTGCAACCTCCACCTCCGGGTTCAAGTAATCCTCCTGCCTCAGCCTTTGGAGTAAGTAGCTGGGATCACAGGAGTGAGTAGAGATGGCCTCAGGGGTCCTTCTTATGTTGGCGACATCCAGATGCATGTGTTCACATATTAGCTTCTCATTGCACTACCAAAAATCTTTAACTACTGTGTGTTTGTTTCGTACCTTGAACTACTATTTTAAATAGCTCTATTATTCATTAGCAAATCAAAAGCCATTAGTATTTAATGGCTTTTCGAAGGAGGGGGACTTTTCTGTGTGTTTTTCTAAGTTGTCTACTTTCGCCCCTTTAGCTTTTAATTTGACATGTATTTTTTTTCCATGAACAGTAATTGGGCCTCCCATTCCAAGAAGCAGGAAGAGACACAGAATTCCTCACTGAGATACTGTGTGTTCTACCTCCATGATTTCCAGACACCATTCTTAGAAATAGGAGGTGAAGAAAACTCCCAGGATGCTAGTTCTAATAAGGGCATTTATACAAATGTTCTGGGAAACTTCAATGTTATCTCTCCCTTTCAATTAAAAAAAATGAATAAAGGAGAAAAATTTACTAATTTATTCTGACATTTTTCCGTGTGCACTCCTAATATCCAGTGATAGTAGAACATCAATGAGTGTGAGCAAAAAGAAAAGGCAAAATATCATTCATGTCTGACCTACATTGTTTCCAATAAGAGTAAAATTAATCTCATCTGACAGTAAATGATTCTCGAGACTGTAATAGTCTTTATAAATATAGCTTGTTGATGATTTAGAATAACAAAATTAAATGTGTATAAAATATCATATTAATATAGACCAACTCATTTCTTCCTCATGAAATCTGATAGCCTAGCTCAGATCACAGACTTCGGTTGGCAGTTGGGCAAGTTATTGTCTCCAAGAGCAATTGCACAAATTTATAATTCAGGTGGAATTGGCCTCCATTTCATGCTTCAATTATCAGTGTTCACTGATCCTTGCAATTTTGCAATAACAGGGCAAAATAGAAAGTCATTTGCTCTAGCCATAGGACAATAAGAAAACTCCTAGGATGCTAGTTCTTTATAATGAGGGCATTAATACAAATGTTCTGGGGAAACTTTAATGCTATCTCTCCTTTTCAATTAAAAAAATGAATAAAGAAGAAAAATTTACTAATTTATTCTGACATTTTTCTGTGTGTACTCCTAATGTCCAGTGATAGTAGAATATCAATGGAAAAGAAAAATGTGCTTGTGTATTTGTGTGTATTTTTGCATATACTTGTGTGTGTGCCTGTGCATGTGTGTGTGTCTATGTGCATCTGTGTATATCAGTTACTTTATCTGTTATGCATTTCAAAAGTGCCCATGGCCCAATTTTTGTTGGTGTCTTTTATGATATTTGCTAAGATTCTTTGCATTTTATTTTTCCTTGTGATATTTTAGACTTGGTACCCATTAGGGTTTTCTTGAGTTGCAAGCAACACAAACTTGAAAAAGTGAATTATCCAAATCTCTTTTCCTTCAGATAAGTGAACACTAGAGGCATGCAGCTATGGATAGAAAATGTAATTCCAGACTGTCTGCAGGGAACCCAGCCTCTGCTCCCTTCTTACTGTGTGGCTGTCAGGTATGGCATCATCCTCATTCTCACAGGATGGCAGTTTTACCTCTAGGCATCACATTTGTATTCCAGGCACATGAGAGGGGAAAGGGGCCAAAACAGTAAGCCAGCTCAATCTGTATCTTTTTTTCCTATTATTTCTTTAACTAGGGGAAATTGTAAATGCTACTCCCTACTGCCACAATTATGCAGTTGAGTTTATCACATTTGGGAAAATCACAGGGGTCAGCACATGTGGAGCGTAATGGATAAGCTTTGCCCTGGGAAAATCACCTTTGTGATCATGTTGTCTTTCTTGTTAAGTGAGTCTGCTTCTTTTGATCAGAAAACAGAAGTTTTCCTAGGAGTCTCACCAAAGAAAATTAAGATTAATTCTAATTGGCCAGAACTATGTCAAAAGGTCACCACTAGATGAAAAGAAGACTAAGAAATTGAGACTCTTAGCTGGACAGGTAGCTAACCAACCAACCTAGGAGTTAGCTTAGAAATGAATGAAAAGTAATGATAAACCTTGAATAGACCAATCACAGTGTCTTCTACAGTTTTTCTGTGGTTAGAATATGTGTTTTCTACATGGAAAATTTCTACAGCTTTCTATGGTTGTTATATATTCATTTTTTACTTAATAATTGGCAATAGGTAATATCGTTTGGCTGTATCGCCACCTGAACTTCATCTTGAATTGTAGCTCCCATAATCCTCATGTGTCATAGGATGGACCCGGTGGGAGGTAATTGAATCATGGGGGTGGGTTTTCTCATGCTGTTCCTGTAATAGTGTGCAAGTCCCATGAAATCTAATGGTTTTATAAAGGGTAGTTCCCCTGTACACGCTCTCTTGCCTGCCATCATGTGAGACATGTCTTTGCTCCTTCTTTGCCTTCCACCCTGATAGTGAGGCCTCTCCAGACATGTGGAACTATGAGTCCGTTAAATCTCTTTTCCTTTATAAATCACCCAATCTTGGGTATTTCTTCATAGCAGTATGTAAATGGACTAATACACTGGGTATGAGTTAAAGATACTCGTAATATTGCAATTCATAATAGTTACGGTGCCATGAGGAGGGAGCAGTGATCCTCAGGGGAATCCTCAAACCCTGGCTGACCTATGGGTGGAAGACCCACAGGGTCCTCAGATGAGGCCCTGGGCGTAGGCCCCATCGTCCCCATCGTCCCCCAGGGCTATTGCTGTGCTCACTGGGTATTGTGGTATGAGAGTGAATGGGAGGAAGGCAGATGTGAAGTGGGAGGGAAAGGGTTGCAACTGGGGGGAAATGGTGCACAGGAGCCACATTAAAAGTTCTTCCTTTGGTTGCAGTGAGCCCATATTACGCCACCGCACTGCAGCCTAGCAACAGAGCGAGACTCCATCTCAAAACAAAAACAAACAAAAACGAAAGTCCTTTCTTTGCACTGAGCTGGAGACAGAGCATCACTATTCTCCTTGATATTGTGTTTATCACAAAGAAGCACATCTTCCTGAAATCCTGTAATCAGAACAATGTCTAATTTCTCTACAGGGCATTGATAATCCCAGGGAGACCATGTGATGATTATGAAAAACACAAAGAATACCTCCACTGTGTGCTGGATACTGAGCTAGAGTATTGATCCTGCAGTAGGTGCTGTGTTGGGTTCATTATCTACATTGTCTAACTTGACCCTTATAAACCCTGTGGGGCAGGGATTATTGACCCTATTTTACACATTTATACCATGGACAAAGCAGGTCTCCAACTGACCCAGTGCCACTTGGTTGTAGCAAGAAGGGAGTTGTCCTGAGAATAATGCTCATCAGAAGTACAGGAGAGACAAAGGTACCCACAGGGTTTGAGCCGCTGAATCCAGCCATATCTGAAGATAGAATTTTCTGTTCTATGAGCCCATGCCTTCTCTTTTGCCATAAGCTAGTGTCAGTTTGATTCATTTGTCAAAGGATCCTTCTTTACATTCAACATGCATCTCCTCCTTCATTATTGCTACATGAGCACCCATTCATTCTGATTCAGAAAATGCCTTTGCAGAGACCTCCTCAAAGTGTTCATGGGTCCAACAAGCCATCCCCAATGTGGGGAAAAATAGCTCAAATGCAGCTAATATAAAAAACAAAATGTGCGCAAACACACCTACACACATCTTCCAGCCATCAGAGAACTCTCCCTGCCAAGGTTTTTTGAAGTCATGATTTGAAAATACAAATGACTACTTATTTTAGAAATAAAATACATCTGCTCACCTTCCCTTCATGGGATTCCACCAGCTTTATGATCCTATCAAATCAAAACGAATGTAGCTTTTTAAAAGAATGTTCCAAGTTACATTACATTCTTTTGTTTAAGGGAAATAAACATTTCGGTCTCTGATGATACACATAATCTTTCTTCCACATGTCATTCTTGACATGATCCGGTGAGACTGCATCTATATTCTATTCTGGGAATAACTGTAGAAATGAAAATCCCAGAACAAGCACTTTTTCCTTGGGCAGAGCTGAGGATCCTGCCTTCACCTCACTGTGATGTCCTCTCTGTCTTTACTGTGCACTGTGAGCATGAACTCAGCTTTCTTAGCATGTTCCTTCATGTAGTCTCTTGATGCAACCAACATGTTCTCTCTCTAAAATGTCCCGTTAGAAATGCTGACAACTCCTGGAACTCCCTAACCTGGCATGATTTTATGTTAGCAAGGAAATCACTTGGCTTATAAGTATAGCTCAATTCCACATTCCATACACACATAATAGCATGTCTTAGGTCTTGGGAAGGTAATTTAGTAACATAAGTTGGGGCTAAGTGGATTTATACATGTTGAATTCTTTCATCCCATAGCTACTTTTCCAATATTTCTCTCCTCATGTCAAAGAACCTTAAATCCAATGAAATGAGTCTCATCTCCCCTCCTTTCCACATCTATGTTTATGATCATATGAAAAGAAACACACAGCTTCTGCTTTCTTTAAGTATTTAAAGTATATCACTGTCTTTCATGATGAACTGAAAGATATCATTTATTTACCTTCTAACCAGAATCTCCTGTGCTAGGACTTTTCATGACAAGGTTAAAATTAACAGCAGATTTTCTGGCTACTTGTAATGAGTTCTGTGCCATACTACTCATTGTTAAGAGCAGCAATTTAATTAAATTACTGTAATAAACTATCACCATTCCATTGACACTATTGAAACCACATTCAGTGATTTTTTGTTTGTTTGTTTGTTTTCTGTTGTTTTCCTCTAAGCTTGGGGTAGAAAAGTTTTGTGTCACAAATTATTATGTGATGACCAAATTGTTCTTTTTTCCCATGGAGGTTTTATGTATTACGGCTAGTCAGGGGTCAGAGATCTGTTCTTACAGATTCTGATTGTTTTTAAGTTGGGAGGACAAAGGGGAAAACATATATTCAGAGAGAAAAGTGGGGCATTGTCTGGATTTGTGAATTCGTGCTTTATCTAGATACTGCCACTGAAAATTCTCTGTGAGCCCCAAGTGAACATTTATGGGAGGGAAAACCACAAATTCTTCTAAGAATTGTGATCATGCAGGTGTAATTATTGGGGGTTCAGCAGTCATTGTAAAAGCAAATAATAGGATCCAAAAGATTGATAAAATATAGAAAAATGTCTTCATATGGGAGAGAAAAAAAGACTAAAATGAAAATCCTCAGAAATCTAGACATGAATAGCACAAATTCGATATCCATTAAAAATACTAGAATGAATCATCAAAGAATCCATTTATACACACTTCTACAACCACAGGGACTAAGCCAAGATATCCACCAGGCTTTGTATAGAGTCTATTCAAGAGCCGAAACCAATTTCTCCCAGGGTATTGTGACACATTGGAAGGATCAGGGGAAGAAAGAGAGAGAACCAGGCCTGCTGTGAAAGACCCTGTGCCTTCCTGTGGCTCTCTCAGACAAATTAGAAAGTTTGGCCTTTGGTATTTTAGAAGACAAACACCAGTACATTAGTTTGTAAGGTTAACTAACACTACAAACCAGTAAACTGGAATATAAGCCGGGCATAACTCCCATCGATGATTTACTAAGAAAATCATTTGGCAAAATAAAATGAATTTGAGGCTATCAGTGATTCCATTAAAATTAAGAAAAATAGAAACACAAATTAAGCTGTATGAATTAAGCCTGAATCTCTGTGGACATATTACTTGATGATTCATTGATGTTATATTTAATCAAATTATTGTATTGCTTATGGGATTCACAGTCTTTTTCGAATGATGCTGTGGAAATAAACAAAAGCCAATCAAATAAGAACAAGCCAAGGCTGTTATTCTTTACCTGCTAGAGCAAGAGAGTCAGCCACCGTCACTTGCACTCGGCAGACTCAAAGGCAGACAGAGAGGGAGAGGTTCACAGTGGAAAATGAGAAGTCCTTGGGAATGTCCTGACTGGAGGCTGGTAGCCTTGGGAAGCTGCAGGTGGAATTACCTGGAATCAAGGCACTCAATTGGTTAGGATTGCATATTCGGCTCTCTCTGATTGATTCTAAACTGGAAATGGAATCCAATGTTGTCATCAGTTATTAGTCAAGTCCTGGCCATTTGGGGTCAGTTGTTATAGGGATTATTGTTTGTTTTGCTGGATTGTTTGCCCAGAGATCCTGGTATGACAAGTCTGGCTTATTTAGACAACAGGTGGGTTTCCTGGGTGGGTTGCTGCAGATTGGGTCACAGTTCTATTTTTCTTTTTTTTGAGACGGAGGAGTTTCGCTCTTGTTACCCAGGCTGGAGTGCAATGGCGCGATCTCGGCTCACCGCAACCTCCACCTCCTGGGTTCGGGCAATTCTCCTGCCTCAGCCTCCTGAGTAGCTGGGATTACAGGCACATGCCACCATGCCCAGCTAATTTTTTGTATTTTTAGTAGAGATGGAGTTTCACCATGTTGACCAGGATGGTCTCGACCTTGTGATCCACCTGCCTTGGCCTCCCAAAGTGCTGGGATTACAGGCGTGAGCCACCGCACCAGGCCACAGTTCTATTTTATAGACAATCTAACCCTTGTGCCTTGGTATATTCAATCTTTTACTACCCTATGACCAACACTGACATATACCATCCATTATTTTATTTAATCACATTTAATCCCAGCACAAAGCTTTGAGAATTCCTGTCTTACAGAGGAAGAAAGACTTGTTAAGTTCATGTACATGTCCAACCCACACAAAACATGTGCTGAAGTTGGTCATCAGAGTCCAATGATCTGATCCCTAAAGCCTAAGTTCTGGACAGGCATGTGCTCCTGTGTCCCAAATTCTCCCTGGTGAGGCTGGTGATAACTGTGGGATTTGGAAGTGAAGAGGCAACTTGATATCTGTTTCTCTGCATGGTTTGTGTTTCCAATTCCATTGGAGATTTTAAGCACATTGTTTCAGAAAATTCTCACTCTTAATGTGGCTCTCTCTCCAGGAGTTCAAATTAACTTCTATGTAGAGGGTAAAGCTAAAAGTCCACCAGGTCAGGCAAGTAACCTGGTTGTGTGAGTCTCCTTGAGTAGAAGGACATCCATACACAGGAAGAGTTTGCATCTGCCTAAAGGAAGAATGTTCCCGTCCCCACTCCTGGCTTTCTAATTAATTTTACCAACGTTGCACTGAAAAAAACAAAACTTCTGGGCAGGAGCTTGTGACCCCAATTCAAATTTCTGCAGTAAAACCAAGCGAGAAATACACTAAATTAAAAGTTGGATCAAAAGTGCAATTGGTTAAGAAGAATTTGAGGAATTTTTAATGTGCCTTCTGGATACATACATTTTAAATTCATATCCTTTAAAAATAAAATAAATTGAATGAAATGTCACAATTGAAAAATCATATAGAATGGTAGTACAATAAAAATTGGAGAGTATAAAAATTCTAATTAAATGCACTTATGAACTTTGTTACTACCTTAGGATTCTACCTTTTCAAAGGTGAAAGTTCTCCATTCTATGTGGTGGGTCTGTGGTTGTATTAGGCGATTACTGCCATTGCCATAAAGAAATACCTGAGACTAGATGGCTTAGGAAAATAAGAGGTTCAATTGGCTCACAGTTCAGCAGACACTACAGGAAGAGGAATGCGGACCTCTGCTTCTGGTGAGGGCTTCAGGAAGCTTACAGTCATGGTGGAAGGCACAGTGGGAGCAGGTATCTCACAGGGTGAGAGCTGCAGCAAGAGAGAGGTGGGAGAGGAGCCACACACTTTTAAACAGCCAGATCTTGCATGAACTCACTCAGCACCAAGAGGATGGTGCTAGGCCATTCATGAGAAATCCATTTCCAAGATCCAGTCACCTCCCACCAAGCCCAACCTCCAACACTGGGGATTATATTTCAATATAAGATTGGGAGGGGGCAAATATACAAACCATATCAGTAGTCACTACCAAATGAAAGATTGGGGATGCCAGCATTGGATTCCATTTTTCTATGTGTTTACAGAACAAAATTTAAAAAAATAATTTTTCTTTACTTAAATTTTAAAATGTTCTGGGCTGCATCAAAGATGTCTGAGTGTTATATTTACACAGTGTTGGGGAATATGAAGGTGCAATGTAAATGCAGATTTACAGCTGGGAAGTCCAATGGACTCCGGGTTGCTCCCATGGCAGCTACCCCTGGGAATCACTAGGGATAATAGATAATAGATTTAATTTGAATTCTGATACCTACGCTTTAGATCTTCTTTTATGTTATGGTAAAGACATTGATGTATATCAATTGTCCCCATTAAATGCCAGGGGAGAGGTTTTGTTTTGTTTTGTTTTGTTTTGTTTAAGTAGGATTGCATTAGACTCAAGCTTTCATCCTTCTTAGTGCAGGAAATAAACGAGAGCTGCATTGCTGGGAGAAATTCTTGCTAGCTTTGTAGAGAGAAAAATCACAGGAAGGGGAAGGTAGATAAGAGGTCAATACAGACCCCAGGTCCTCAGAAGGCCATAACAATGGCAAAGGTAATACATGAATGAAACGAAAATCTCAGAGCCCACATGGAGTTAGGGTCCACCAACCAGAACTTTTCCAGGAAGGAGATAAATATGCTGGATTTGAGAGCCCCTGCCTGCCTCAGTGGAAGGTGAGAGAGAAGAAATAAAAATGAACATCAACAAAAGGATGATGACATGTCACATTTCCCCAAAATTTTCTCAGTTTATGTGACTTGTTCTGGAATAATTAACATGAGTGTCAAAAGTGTCCTGGTTTAGGCAATAAGCTATATAGTTAACAACTAGTTATTATAAACTAGTTAACTAATAAACTAGTTAATACCAAATTTATTCTTTTCTTCATGCCTGACCAGCTTGCATTCATCTGTGTTTCCTGGTGTCTCTCTGCTTAAGATAACAGGTGGAAGTACAGGAATGCCATCCTAATATGAAATGCAAATTTTAAAATAACTCCGAGTGAGAAAAAAAAATTTACACTTGTTGCTTAGCACAAATCTAGAAACTGATTGCTTCAGTTCTGAGCATAGTTATTGATATGTTTTGTCTCTGTGTCCTCAACCAAATCTCATCTTGAATTGTACTCCCATAATCCTCATGTGTTGTGGGAGGGACCTGATGGGAGATAATTAAGTCACGGGTGGTTTCTCCCATACTGTTCTTGTAGTAGTGAATAAGTTTCAGGAGATCTGATGGTTTTATCAGAGGTTTCCACTTTTGTGTCTTCCTCACTCTTTCTTTGCCTGCTGCCATCAATGTAAGATGTGACTTACTCCTCCTTGCTTTCCACTGTGATTGTGAGGCTTCTTCAGCCATGTGGAATTGTAAGAACAATTAAACCTCTTTCTTTTGTAAATTATTCAGTCTAGGGTATGTCTTTATCAGCAATGTGAAAATGGACTAAGTTATCCAACTTGCGAAGGGCTGGCTTTTCAAATGGCCCTTGTCTACATGTGCTCATGGAAGCTATAAGGGGTAAAACTATTCTTACTACACCACCGGTTGATTATTCTATATGTGGGTGAGATATTTACATCACTTCCATGATCTGATTCATAAACATTCTAGACTTGGCTGGACCTACCCAGGTAATTTCTGCCCTAGGGTCCTGGCAAATCATTCTCACAATAATTTCTTCTTTTTTATATTAACCTTTGTTGATAACAGAACGAAAGCCCAATAACTTACAGTTATATTTGGATAGTGCAAATATAGAGACACAGACATGTCTCCCTTTGAAGAGAAAAGACACACTTCCCTCCTTCACTTTCTCCCTCACTCCCACCCCCTGAAATCCTTTACTTAATTTAAACTCTGAAATGATTATCCCTGATTTGCTTCAACAGCTCCTGTTCTGGTAATGGCCACGTACCTCATATTGGACCAGCTTTCCCAAAGATGATTATATAAACTCTGAACAAAATAGTCAGGTGGTTAGTATGCTAAAATCCCAGACTTCACCACTATACAATTCATCCACGTAGCTGAAAACCACTGTGTCCCTAAAGTTATTTAAATTAAAAATTAATCATTTAATTAGTTTTTTTAAAAAAATCCAGCTCCTTGAAGGAACCGTAGGATGATCAAAAGGAAGGCAGATACTAGAGGAGTAGGCACATGAAGAAAAGAAGTGGCACTGCATATGCTTCCAATTTTTTCTTTTTTTCAACTTTTTGCCTAAAAGGGGACCTCAGTAAGCTGCCAATGACGTGACTATAATGCACAGAAAATCCTTCTGCCTTAATGGCTTGAGGAATAAAAGCATAGAGATTGGAGCAACTACAGCATCTCAAAAGTGATGAGGAAAATACCTAAAAAGAAAGCCAGAGATAGGCAGCCCCAGATTTGGGTTATAAACTTTATACAAAGCTCTTGCTGGGCCCTGAACCATTCACAGGTAGGCAAATTCCAAGTAACACAGCTAAGGTTATAAGAACTGAACAGAGACTTTTCCCATGAGGAAGGCAGAATTTGGAGTCTCAATCCAATCAAGAGGACTGCCTGCTAAAACAAAGACTCAACACCCTTCAGAGTAACAAACAGAAAAGTTTTTATATCATATCATTCACAATGACTAGGAAACAATCTAAAATTACTAGACATAAAAAGAAGTGGAGAAATGTGATCCATACTGAAGGGAGAAGGTGGTCAATGGAGACTTCATCCTCACAGATTTAGGAAGAAGTGAAAAGATGCAAACAAACTTAGCGAGAACCATGAGGTTCTCTTGCCTAGAAGTGCTGGATGAAGCCCTCTGCCTCAGAGTGTCCACACCAATTACTTCCAATTTCCAAAGATCCACTATTGAAGAGTTCCATTTCAAGGCCTCATCAGTTAATGCATTACCTTTTACTATCAGCAGTGGAGGAGAGTAAAACCATGCCTGGATGGAGAAGGAGAGAGAAGGTGTTTCCCTGGTTAAGTAAACTTACTTTGAATCTGGTTGGGCCTGATGATATGTGACATTTGGAGAGCTTCTGGAGAAGAATTCCTGAGTGATGGTGATTCTGCAGCTCATTTACTATGCCTCACTGAAAAAGACTTTGAAGGCAACTGAATTTAATCCTGGCATCCAAAAATTAGTTCCAGCAAGGTTGAAGGTTTCATACAGTCATAAGGCTATTAGTTTAGGTTATAGGAATGGGCCAGTAGAAGAGTATGTTTTGCTCTTCAGCAATCTTCTATCTATTATTTTATTCATTTTTGATATATGTTTTGGTGCATGTCTACAATGTGCCAACAACTAGTCTGGGATCTGAGTAGTAACGTAAACAAGAAAATCTAGATCTCTGCCCCCACTCTGCTCTTTACATTCTGTCTCCAAACATTTCTTCTTGATGTAGAGTACTAAAAAGTGAGTGTAAGACCCTTATCTCTTAAAATTTTTAAGCATAATTTTAAATTTATTTTTATAAAGGCTATTTGTTGATTTTACTAACATGATATTTCTTCCCCCAGATTAATTCATAAGATCTTAAATAAAGCTAGATGTTTCAATAGGAAAAATAGTTGCCATTTAACCCTTTACTATAACCTGCTGCCTGGCATCATTCCCTTCCCTGTAGGATGCTTCAAGTGGTTGATGGTCTATGTACTTCCTCTCTCATGCAGCAATTTTAATAAATATTACAAAGTACAGTGTTTGACATGTTCTTTATTTCAGAGTAAAACATACAACATCTCTAACTTACCTTCTTTCTGTTGCTTTGGGAACAGCAAAAGAAATTAAATTGTTGAACAGAACATAACTTCTTTCTGAAATTCCTTTGATACTAATGTTTATGGTGATTTGTGAAAATTTACCCTTTAAATTTAAAAACGTAAGATTCTAAATGCTTTCATGATCATTTTTCTTCTCTTTATTGAAATTTGGTTATTTATGTAAAGGATATCTGTCATTTACAAGAGCAGAAAATCAAACACCGTATATTCTCGCTCATAGGCGGGTGTTGAACAATGAGAACACATGGACACAGGGAGGGGAGCACTACACACTGGGGTCTGTTGGGGGTAAATGGGGGAGGGGCGGGGGGTGGGGAGGTGGGAAGAGATAGCATGGGGAGAAATGACAGATACAGGTGAGGGGACGGAAGGCAGCAAAGCACACTGCCATGTGTGTACCTATGCAACAATCTTGCATGTTCATCACATGTACCCCAAAACCTAAAATGCAATTAAAAAAAAAAAAAAAAAAAAAAAAAAAAAAAAAAAGGATATCTGTCATTTTGCAGTCCACCATCCGTAACTCTTTATTTTAGCAATGGCTTAAAGGCCCCCTTCCTTCAGTGTATCCATGTGAACCAAACCATATCAAATGAAACCCGTAAGCAGAGGGGCATGCAAGATCCACATATCACAGAAAAATCCTTCAAAAGACTTAGTTTCCTTGTTCATGTCATTATCTAAATCACAGCCTTCTAAAAACTTCCTTTATCCTTGATTTAACCAAGTTAATTTCTATTTTTGGAAACTGAGAAATCTTAGTTATCCTTAAATTTTATTTCTTCTCTTAAACATTAATACTTATTAATATTAGCCAATGCTAATATGAGTTATAAACGTGTCCACTTGAATGAAACGAAGACATTTAAAATAGGTTAATTTACCTTTGTACCTCAGTAGGTATAAAAAGGAAAATTCTTTGCACTTCTGCTGTATAAAAATGATCACTTGTTTATGGGCAAAACACTGAATAAAAGCTTCTTACTGATTCCTCAGTTAAAACAAAAATTTCAGAGATGAGTTAAGTAACAAACCTAAAGGTGGTGAGATTCCTCAAAATATCTATGCAGTTGCCATTGTTACTACTGCTGTTAAAGGGCTGTTAACTAAATGAGACCATTTATTCATTATCTGCCGCATACTTATGATTACTCTAAGTTCTCTGAGAGTACGAAATTGAACACTTAGCCCACAGGTTCAAGGAACTTTCACCAAGTAGAGGGGATAAACAGTATAAAAGCAGAGACATTAATTTTTGTTTTCATATTGGAAAGAACATTTTGATAAGTAAAAATGTAAACTAGTTTTTATATGCAGGATACAATTAAGATAGATGGAGGAGGCAATATTTGGAAAGACTGTGTCTAAGAATGAAGAAATTGAGGTGTAAGGAGTGCTGCTGCACAGGATCATCATGTTGTATAATTTTATAAGTTCGTGTAACAAACTTATACATACAGATTCACAACATCCCTGTGGCATATTTTATTAGCAGGAGAAAACTTAAATAACAAAATGTTAGCTGTGCTGTTTGAGATCACATAGCTACCTAGAGATAGAAATGGGACAATCTCTTAGGCCCCTGGTTAAAAATTATATTCTCAAATTATGCTATGCTTCTCAAGCCTGATTACTCTTTGAAATGTGTTGAAGAATAAAACAATAATTTCCAAAATGAACCAAATGTCCTTATTATTGTACTTATATAAATGATGGTAGTAATGTGCTACAACAAACCTATAGATAGATATGCATTATCGTGCTTCAATATCCGTAAAACATATAACATTGTTTTATTCCTCCCCAAATATAAAACTGCATGGCCACCATTTAAGGCTACTTCTACTTCTTTCACTTTGCACTTTGGTTAGAGAAGAGTTTTACTAACATCCTTTTGCTGTCTCTTGAAGTCTTTTCATTCTGCATGTATTCATAAAATAAAAAGAGCAAGAAATCACTTTCCCAATGTAATCAAGCATAGAAAAAATCCTCTTCAGGTTCTCTTCAAAAAGCCATTCCTTTCCCTATCTGACATCTCACTGCCCTGTCATCACTGTTAAGATTAGATTTCCAATCAAAAGGGCACCCAGAACTCCCTGTGAAGGCACTCTGTACACAGAGATAAGACAGAGATATGTGTATAGACTAAGAGCAGAACATGGTCTCCTCCATGCTTGGAGTTTCAGCTAGAAATGATGCACTTCATCTATCTCAGAGGCAAGCAGAGACCCCTATATGGCAGGAACATGGCACCCCCAAGAGCTGGTTCAGGTATTAGATCTGAAAGACCCAGTCTCCAGGGGACAGAACAAGAATCTGGCTTACCCTTTGCCCAAATTTTCATTTTTGCTAGAGAATAATGCAAATATATTCATTTGCTTTCTACTTTAATGTTTTCCTAAAGCAACTTTCGTGAATGTGCTTTTACTATTTCATTCCATGTCAATCAATTGTAGCTATACAGGGAAATACCTGGAATTTTCAACATAATTTTTCATCAATATTTGCTTTATTTGTTACGGTTGCTAATGTGAAGAAAGTAATTTCTCATATGCATGTTCTCATATTCTCCCAATTCTATGGGTTAATGAACCTCTATTTTTTTGTGTCAGCTGTAGGAGCCCCCTATTTTATTCTCTCTTCAGTGAGGCTCCACTAACACCCACAGAAAGCCCTCCCTTTAGAAGCGAGTAAAAACGCACATTGCTGACGCAACCCTAAGTTATTTCAGTGTTGACCCAAAATTAGCAGTTCCATTTAAAAACTAACTCTAACCTCTGGCTCTTATTCAGTTCATTTGAAGGCAGTATTTTATATACATTCTACAATTGCATAAAGACATATTTACATGGGTTTCCTCTTGCTGTCATAACAAACATCTACAAACTTAGTGGCTAAAAATAGCACCAATTTATTATCTTACAGTTGCAAGGGTCAGAAGTCTAACATGGGTCCCACTGGACTAAAGTCAAAATCTCAGCAGGGCTGCCCTCCTTCTGGAGGCTCTGGAGAGAATCTGGCCTTTGCTTTTTCCAGCTTCTAAAGACCACCTGCATTCCTTGGCTTGTGGCCTCTTCTATCTTTGAAGACAGCAGTGCAACATCTTCAAATCTTTGACCCTGACTTTTTCCACCTCCCTCTTCCACATTTAATATCCCCTGTAATTTCACTAGAGACCACCTCCAGGCAATGCAGGACTATCTCCTTATTTTAAGAGCAGCTGATGAGTAAACCACATTTCCTCTGCAGCCTTAATTCCGTTTTGCCACATAGTACAACATAACCACAGGATCTGAGGATTAAGATGTGGACATCTCCGGGGCCGTTATTCTGTCCACCACAATCTTAGTTGCTGTCTTTGGCTCTTCTTATTTCTGTATTCAAATTAATGTGATTGGAGCCACTGTTTGATTTCGGCATTATGTTCTTTTACATGCAACCAAGTTTACCAAATAATTGTTTCAATAGTAATCACAAATTGCTATTACTGTTGTTATTTGCAAGCTGCTTTTCATGACTACATCTTTCAATGTTTGCATTAGTCCCAGATTTCTCGACACTCACTGACTTCATGTATCATGTAGATTAGATTTGCTCACGTCAGCTGCCAAGCATACATTTCCATAAACAATAACACGAGACACAGAGAAGACTTCAGGGGTAAATTTTTGCATTGTGTTAAAATTATTGTTCTTATCGGTTCTGCTAAGGTCAATTTAACTTCACTATATCATGATTTACTGGAAACAGTGATATAAAATAGAATAAAATCTGGCTGAACACCTGGGGTATCCAATCAGGCTGATAAGGATGGATGCTCTTGTTGTTAAGTAAGTCTGAACATTAATTCCCCAAAGTGTGTCATGAAAAGCTTTCTTTAACACCTAATAGCGTCCTTCCTTTTGTGCATAGCTATGTTGTCATCGTCATTACGGGAAAAGCATGCCTTTTTTCCAGAGCAATATCGTAATTGCTACCCATTTCATTGCTGTAGAGTTCTACCTTCCTTAACAGATGAGTTAGCAGGTTTTCCAGTCCTCTGAATTTTCACATCTACTTTCTGTTACCTATTTGCTTTTCCTTCAAGTTAACAAAACTCTCGAGTTTTAAAATACCATAATTAAATACCACCTGATCTACAGACATCAGGACGGTGTTTGCCATGATGCCATCATCAGCTGAATTTGATGCCCTGTGTCTGCCATATGCTGAGTTACACCAGTTGTCACAAACTGCCAATGGACATTTTTATGCACATGCAAGTTATGTGGGATTAGGAATTTTTATAACATAATTTTAATATATGGCATGACTGATTATTAAAAGTGGAAAAGATTAACATTCCCGTGGTATTTATTCACTTATTTGTTTATTATTTATTTTTAACATCAGTAATTAAAGCACTGACCATTTTACATGGGATGGACATAAGAATGAATAAAACAAAATCTCTTTATAAATAAAGAAAAGTCTAAAAGAGGAAATATTTCATATTAAATTGAGGGAAAATGTCATCTACAGGCTAAGCTGCCTCTCTTCAGTTAGCTCTTTCATTTCCTAAATTCTGCAGTAATGTGGTCCTTGAATCAAACATGATGGATATCCTCAATGGAAATGGAGTAAAGAGCACTGTGGCAGGCAAGGCCGAAAAAGATTAACTTATGTCTGAAGGCGACCACAGTCAAAATTATTGTTTTAAAATCCAACTTTAAATAACATTGCTTTTGTAAGCTTTCATAAAGTTTTTAAATATCTTAAATCAAAGTATGATGAATTTCTTAATGTTTGATTTACTTCAATATATTCTAATACACAGGCTCACACCATACCCATTATATGAGGAAAGTGTACATTTCAAGTGAAGCAATGACTGTCTGATAGCAATGACTATCTGGTGGGAGCAAAAGTAATTGTGGTTTTTGCGTTGTTGGAGTTTGCTGTTTAATATTGGAATACATTCTTTAATAAATGAAGTTATGCTATACATTATTTTAATGTGCATATTTCACTTTATTTTTTTTTTGCTAATGACTTATTGTTATACTTGTTGCTTATTTTATGTTTATTTTAGACTATGGTAATGATGTTAGACAAAAAAGCAAATTTGAGTGATTTTCTTACTCTAGTTCAAAATGGGTCATAAAGGAGCAGAGATAATTTGCAACATCAGCAACACACTTGGCCCAGGAATTGCTAATGAACGTACAGTGCAAAGGTGTTTCAAGAAGTTTTGCAAAAAAGATGAGAGCCTTGAAGATAAGCGGCATAATGGCCATATATCTGAAGTTGACAATGACCAATTCAGAGTAATCGTCAAAGCCAATCCTCTTACAACTACACAGAAATTGACGAAAAGCTCAACATCAGCCATTCTATGGTTCTTCATTTGAAGCAAACTGGAAAGATGAAAAACCTCGATGGTCCCTTATGAGCTTTGTAAAAATAAAAAAGAAAATTGTCGTTTTGAAGTATCATCCTCTTATTTTACGCAACAAGAAACTATTTCTCAATGAGACTGTGACGTGGAATGAAAAGTGAATTTTATATGACAACCAGGGAGGACCAGCTCAGTGGCTGGACGGAAATGAAGCTCCAAAGCACTTCCCAAAGTCAAACTTGCACCAAAACAAAAGGTCACCATAACTGTTGGTCTGCTGCCAGTCTGATCCACGACAGCTTTCTGAATCCCTGCAAAACCATTACATCTGAGAAGTATGCTTAGCAAACCAGTGAGATGCTCCAAAAACTGCAAGGCCTACAGCCAACACTCGTCAACAGAAAGCGCCCAATTCTTCTCCATGACAACGCCCAACTGCACGTGGCACCACCAATGCTTCACAAGCTGAATGAACTGGGCTATGAAGGTTTGCTTCATCCGCCATGTTTACTTCGCCTCTCTTCAGCCAACGACCTCTCCTTCAACCATCTCGATGATTTTTTTGTGGGAAAATGCTTCCCCAACCAGCAGGATGAAGAAAATGCTTTCCAAGCGTTTGTGGAATCCCAAAGCACAGATTTTTTTTTCTATTTTTTTTTAATAAGAAAAAGAATAAAGAAGAGGAAGAAAGAGAAAGAGGAAGAGGGAGAGAGGATGGCGGTATTGCTTTATTGCCCTGGCTAGAATGCAGTCTAAATATGGGTATGTCTATAATTGTCCTGAATAATGGAGATGTAAAAGAAAATGAGGGAAGAGAATAACAAACAAGGAGCCAACCAACATTTCGTTTAAACTTCTAAGTTAATATGATGTGGTACTGATAAGAGTGTATATTTTGTATATTTAAAGTGGAGAGTTCTATAAATGTTAATTACATTTACTTGTTCCGGATCTGAGTTCAAATCCTGGATATCGTTATTAATTTTCTGTCTCATTGATCTGTCTAACATTAATGTTGAAGTCTCCCACTATTATTATGTGGGAGTCTAAGTCTCTTTATAAGTCTTGTATATATTGGTGCATATATATTTAGGATCTTTAGCTCTTCTTGTTGTTGCATTGATCCTTTTATCATTATATAATGTCCTTCTTTGCTTCTTTTTATCTTTATTGCTTAATTGTAACTTCTGCTTTTTATTTATTTATTTTAGCTCTCTGTTTGGTTGGTAAATCCTTCTCCATCCCTTGTTTTGAGTCTTCGTGTATCCCAAAGCACAGATTTTTATGCTACAGGAATAAACAAACATTTCTTATTGGCAAAAATGTGTTGATTGTAATGGTTCCAATTTTGATTAATAAAGATGTGTTTGAGCCTAGTTATCATGATTTAAAATTCACGATCCAAAACTGCAATTACTTTTTCACCAGCCAATAGAATTGTGATGGGCATCCACATTTGAAATCCGTATCCACAGGTGGAACTTCCCTCCCATACTTGAGTTACCGAAAAGCACACGGTATGAGGTTAGCCCCTTCTAATAAGCAACTTAGGCCACTTTGCAGAAATCAAAAGATGTGATATGAGGTCTTCCTTCTACACCTGCCAGGGGAAGCTGGCTGCCTATTCTGAATTGGATTCACTTTTTACCACTCTTTTGGAACTTACCAAATGTCTCCCCTGTGCTCTTACATAAACACATAATAAATTATGAAGTCCTGGAGAATGTAATCTATGATCATCATTGAATCCCAAAAAAATCCCACAATAATGCTTTGCCCATGGTAGAGCCTCCACCGTGGCTTCTGAATGTGAAAGGGTCAGTTCCAGGATTTTCACTGATGCTTTTAATCACCATCCCCGTCCTCAGCAGGGCAATAGCAACTCATGCACAGTTCCTTTGTATTTAAGAGATAAAATTATTCCAGAACATGGGAGAAATAATGTTAGTTTTTGTTGTCATAATACACAATTGTGCACTGTGGATCTGCTTTCTACTTTGCTGATAAAATACACTTGGTACAGCCCGCTAGGATTTATTGATGGCATCTCTTTATTTCAGCACTCCTGGTGCTCTCTCTCTCTCTCTCTTTCTCTCTCTGTCTCTCTCTCTCTCTCTCTCTCTCTCTCTCTCTCTCTCTCTCTCTCTCTGTCTCTCTGTCCCTCTCCACAGATACACATACAGATACATATGTGTGTATGTATATCTATATCTGTGTGTGTATATATATACATATAACCTCAAACCCAACATATCTGTGTATATACGGATATCCTCATACACATACATAGGAGGTCTCAAACCAACATCAAGTATAGCAGCACTTCACGAACCTGAACATAAACCAGGAAGATGAGTAGATTTATACCTGTCCTTAATTTAACCGGAAGATAGGTCTTGTCTGCAGGCAGCAGGTAGAAAAATGAAGACAGTACCAAGCAAGGGTCACAGTGAATGGGCTTCTGCAGCTCAGAGCACTTCATTCCCTTTGCATAGCTGAGAGGGGAGTTTAGGGACCTAAGTGACACTAGCAGGAGGCAGTTCACGTGGACCCTCACACACAGAATGCTCCAACATGTGTGGCAACAAAAGCCCACTCAGGAGACTCCACCCCAGGACTCTGCACAGGAGGCAAAAGAGGTATTTGGCTGAGCCTCAGAAGTTGCAGGGCCAGCCCTGCCCCTATCCCCTGCCCCCGCCCCAGTGAGATCTGCCACCTAGAAATGCACTTTGCCTTCCTGCTTCAGATTCCTCGAGAGTGGAAGGAAAGGGCTGTCACTAGATCAGCCCTGAGTGCAAGTCAAGCTGTGGTACTTTGTTCATTCAAAATATTAAGGACAAATACAGGTCATGTTAAGATTTAGAACATTGCGAAGATATTCAAGGATTTCGTAATATGGTGAATGATGTTTCTCTGTCTAGGAAGAAAGGTAAAATAAGACATGTGCTGCTTCCGCCAGAAGTGTCCTGTGATTGAGGAGCTCACCGATGATCATAAATGACTGTATGGCTGCAGAAGTACAAAGCACACAGTGTTCCAAGATTTATATTTTTCTCCAAAGAGTTTACAGAAGCCAAGTCCTGTAGATTTTATTCTTGAAAGAGACAAATGGGAGGGATGTGCCCCTCCCACAATCAGAGGCATCAAGCGGTTATGGGAATAGAGTTGTGAATGCAATGTTTGTTTGTTTTTTATTTTATGAAAAGAAACAGTTTTTTTCCAGGGAAATTGTGTGTCTGCTTGAATCCAGGAAAAAAACTATGTAAGGTGACAGAAATCAAAGAGGCAATATCAAAACACATTTTTCTATGGTCACTTTAAAGCACCAAAACGTTTTATACTGATTTCAACAAGGATATCATTTTCCTAAAGACTGTAAGTTTTATAAACTTCTCATTGAAATTGTTTTCTGTAAAGATACAAATCTCTAAAATCTGTAGTGTGTAAGTAAACTGTAATATGGGAGTAAGCTATAGTGCATGAGTGAGCTCTCTGTTAATCACATTCTAGTATGGTCCATTCATTGATGCAGTAGATTGTTGCATTGAGGCTGCTTTGTGCCAAGACATTGCTCTGCCAGGCACGTTAAGGATATGTGTCTCCTCAGTCTTTCCTTGAGGAGGTACAGTCTGTAAGACATTATGGACACACAAATATCCACAAAACAGCACAATGAGAGATAAAGTACTACTGAAAATTCTCCTCAGTCTGCATGGCTTATTTTTAAGTATTAACTCTTGCTGATTTTCTCAACAAGACTGAAGAATCGAAAAGTATGGGTGATACTGTCAGAGGCATTTGAACCAGAGCAGCTCCATCTTGAATAGGGGGTGAGAAAAATAAGGCTGAGGCCTACTAGTCTGCATTCCCAGTTTGGCACTCTAACTCACAGGATGAGATAGGAGGTTGGCACAACAGACAGGTCATAACGACCTTGCTGACAAAAGAGGATGCAGTAAAGAAGCTGATTAAAACCCACCAAAACCAAGAGGTTGGCCAGAGTGACCTCTGAAGGTCCTTAAGGCTATACTCCTGCCAGCACCATGACAGTTTACAAATGCCATGGCATTAGGTCTTACGTTTAAGTCTTTAATCCATATGGAGTTAATTTTAGTGTAAGGTGTCAGGAAGGGGTCCAGTTTCTGCTTTCTGCACATGGCTAGCCAGTTTTCCCAACACCATTTATTAAACAGGGAATCCTTTCCCCAATGCTTATTTTTGTCAGGCTTGTCAAAGATCAGATGGTTGTAGATATGTTGTGTTGCCTTCAAGGCCTCTGTTCTGTTCCATTGGTCTATATCTCTGTTTTGGTATCAGTACCATGCTGTTTTGATTACTGTAGCCTTGTAGTATAGTTTGAAGTCCAGTAGTGTGATGCCTCCCGCTTTGTTCTTTTTGCTTAGAATTGACTTGGCTATGCAGGTTGCATATGAAGTTTAAGGTGTTTTTTTCCAGTTCTGTGAAGAAGGTGATTGGTAGTTTGATGGGGATAGCATTGAATCTATAAATTACTTTGGGCAGTATGGCCATTTTCACGATACTGATTCTTCCTAACCATGAGCATGGAATGTTTCTCCATCTGTTTGTGTCCTCTCTTATTTTGTTGAGCAGTGGCTTGTTCTCCTTGAAGAGGTCCTTTACGTTCCTTGTTAGTTGTATTCCTAGGTATTTTATTCTCTTTGTAGCAATTGTGATTGGCAGCTTGTTCTTGATTTAGCTCTCTTTAAGTCTGTTATTGGTGTATAGGAATACTTGCGATTTTTGCACGTTGATTTTGTATCCTGAGACTTTGCTGAAGTTGCTTATCAGTTTCAGGAGATTTTGGTCTGAGACGATGGGGTTTTCTAGATATACAATCATGTCATCTGCAAATAGAGACACTTTGACTTCCTTCTTTCCTATTTGAATACCCTTTATTTCATTTTCTTGCCTGATTGCTCTGGCTAGAACTTCCAGTACTATATTGAATAGGAGTGGTGAGAGAGGGCATCCTCGTCTAATGCCAGATTTCAAAGGGAGTGCTTCCAGTTTTTGCCCATTCAGTATGATATTGGCTGTTGGTTTGTGGTAAATAGCTTTTATTATTTTGAGATACATTCCGTCAATACCTAGTTTATTGAGGGTTTTTAGCATAAAGGGCTGTTGAATTTTGTTGAAGGCCTCCTTGGCATCTATTGAGATAATCACGTGGTTTTTGTCTTTGGTTCTGTTTATGTGGTGAATTACGTTTATAGACTTGCGTATGTTGAACCAGGCTTGCATCTCCTGGATGAAGCCTACTTGATCATGGTGGATAAGCTTTTTGATGTGCTGTTGCAATCGCTTGCCAGTATTTTATTGAAGATTTTTGCATCTATGTTCATCATAGATATTGGCCTGAAGTTTCTTTTCTCGTTGAGTCTCTGCTGGGTTTTGGTATCAGGATAATGTTGGTCTCATAAAATGATTTGGGAAGGATTCCTTCTTTTTGGATTATCTGGAATAGTTTCAGAAGGAGTGGTACCAGCTCTTCTTTGTATGTCTGGTAGAATTTGGCTGTCTAGGCAAAACCATTCAGTCATTAGAGTGAATCAGCAACCAACAGAATGGGAAACAATTTTTGCAATTTACCCATCTGACAAAGGGCTGATATCCAGAATTTACAAAGAACTAAAACAGATTTACAAGAAAAAAACAAACAAGCCCATTCTAAAGTGGGCAAGGATATGAACAGATACTTTACAAAAGAAGACATACATGAGGCCAACAAACATATGTAAAAATGCTCATCATTACTGGTCATCAGAGAAATGCAAATCAAAACTACATTGAGATACCATCTCATGCCAGTTAGAATGGCTATCATTAAAAAATCTGGAGACAACTGATGCTGGAAAGGATATGGAGAAATAGGAACACTTTTACACTGTTGGTGGGAGTGCAAATTCGTTCAACCATTGTGGAAGACAGTGTGGCAATTCCTCAAGGACCTAGAAATAGAAATTCCATTTGACTCAGCAATCCCATTACTGGGTATATATCCAAAAGATTATAAATTATTCTACTATAAGGACACATGCACACAAATGTTCGTTGCAGCACTGTTTACAACAGCAAAGACCTAGAACCAACCCAAATGCCCATTGATGATAGACTGGACAGGGAAAATGTGGCACATATACACCATGGAATATTATACAGCCATCAAAACCGATGAGTTCGTGTCCTTTGTAGAGACATGGATGAACCTGGAAACCATCATTCTCAGCAAACTGACACAAGAGCAGAAAATCAAACACCGCATGGTCTCACTCATAGGCGGGTGTTGAACAGTGAGAACACGTGGACACAGGGAGGGGAGCACTACACACTGGGGTCTGTTGGAGGGAAATAGGGGAGGGACAGCGGGGAGTGGGACGTTGAGGAGAGAGAGCATGGGGAGAAATACCAGATATAAGTGATGGGGAGGAAGGCAGCAAATCACACTGCCATGTGTGTACCTATGCAAGAATCTTGCATGTTCTTCACATGTACCCCAAAACCTAAAATGCAATAAAAACAAAAACAACAAAATGACATGGCAACTTCAGGAAGTTACCCTATATGGATGGTCCAAAAACAGGAGGAATCCTCCATTCCAGGAATTGCCCACCCCTTTCCCAGGAAACTCATGAATAATCCACCCCTTGTTTAGCATGTAATCAAGAAACAACCATAAAAATGAGCAACCATTGGCCCATGCCCCTGCTCTGCCTACAGAGCAGCCATTCTTTTTTCTTTTTTTCTTTTTTTTCCTTTTAAAGCCCATAAAAAAGTAGGATTTATCCTAAAGATACAGGGTTGCTTTAACATTTGAAATAAATTACTGTAATACAACATATCAATCTGATAAAAAACAAAACCATGTGATCATCTCAATAGGAAAAGTATTTCACAAAATCCAACATCCTTACTTGATAAAAACAGTCAACAAAGGAAAATGTGGTACATATACACCATGGAATATTACGCAGCCATCAAAAACGGTGAGTTCGCGTCCTTTGTAGGGACATGGATGAACCTGGAAACCATCATTCTCAGCAAACTGACACAAGAGGAGAAAATCAAACATCGCATGTTCTCACTCATAGGTGGGTGTTGAACAATGAGAACACATGGACACAGGGAGGGGAGCACTACACACTGGGGTCCGTTGGGGGGAAATGGGGGAGGGGCGGGGGGGTGGGGGGGTGGGAAGAGATATCATGGGGAGAAATGACAGATACAGGTAAGGGGAAAGAAGGCAGCAAACCACACTGCCATGTGTGAGTGTACCTATGCAACAATCTTGCATGTTCTTCACATGTAACCCTAAAACCTAAAATGCAATTTAAAAAAAAAAAAAGAAGAAGGAACTTCCTCAACCTGATAAAGGGCATCCACAAACACCCACAGTGGAGTAGCCATTCTTTATTCCCTTACTTTCTTAATAAACTTGCTTCCACTTTACTCTATGGACTCATCTTTAATTCTTTCTTGTGTGAGATCCAAGAACCTTTTCTTGGGGTCTGAATCTGGACCCATTTTCAGTAACAATAAAGCTCCAAATTAACCAATGAGGACACAGCCCAAGTCCCCAAGGGTGCAGTCATCAGTCAGGAAGTGCAGGTGTTTACTTCTTTCCAAAATATCAAGCTATTCTTACAGTTCATGGGAAATATGCATTATTTCCAAATGTCAACAATTTTTAAGTAAACAGGGGCAAGAGGTAAAACGAATGCTGGTTCTTGATGACATTGTTGAGCTACTGCACCAGCCTTATTAAATGAGAACTAAAACCCCCCGTGAGGTTAAGCCTCCATTTCTTGAGTTTCTCTTAGAGACTTAACTTTTTTTTTAATATTTTTTCTTTTCTTTTTTCTTTCTTTTCCTCTTTTTTTTTTTTTTTTTTTTTTTTTTTTTGACAGGGTCTCACTATGTCACCCAGGCTGTAGAGCAGTGGTGCAGTCATAACGCACTGCAGCCTCTGCCTAGCTGGCTCAGTCCTCCAACCTCAGCCTCCTTAGTAGCTGGAACTACAGCTGAGTACCACCACACCTGGCTAATTGTTGTATTTTTGTAGAGAAAGGGTCTTGCCATGTTGCCCAGGCTGTTCTTGAATTCCTGAGCTCAAGGGATCCACCGGCCTCAGGCTCCCAAAATGCTGGGATTACAGGTGTGAGCCACCACACCATTGTATTTTACTGTTTTAACTAGCAAGTTGAATACATTTAGCATGCACAGCATGTTGTTTTAAAATATGTATACATTGTGGAACTGTTAGTCAAACTAATTAGCATAATGCATTACCTCACATACATATCACTTTGTTTTATGGTAAGAACATTAAAAATCTATTCTCATAAAAACACAAAAATAGCTAGATGTGGTGGCATGTACCTGTAGTCCCAACTACCCGGGAGGCTGAGGCAGGGGTATCACTTGAGCCTGGAGGCAGAGGTTGCAGTGAGCCATGATCCCACCACTGCACTCCAGCATGGGTGACAGATCAAGACCCTGTCTCAAAAAAACTACAAAAAAAATTAAAAATAAAAATAAAATCTATTATTTAGCAATTTTCAGTCAAAAATATGTTGTTATTCACCATAGACATCATATAGATGGCTTTGGTTTATTCCTCCTATCTAACTGGAATTTTGTATTCCGTCATTTGTGAGAATATGGACGAACACAGAGGTCATTATGCTAAGTGAAATAATCCAGGCACAGAAACACAAGAATAATCTCACCTATATGTGGAATCTGCAAAAGTTGAACTCATTGGAACAGAGAGTGGAACAGTGGTTACCAGGGGCCGAGAGTTATTCCAGCCTGGGTAACAACAGCGAAACTCTGTCTCCGGAAAAAAAAAAAAAAGAAAGAAAAAATTCACCTACAAGTATTTGTTTTTGTTTGTTTGTTTGTTTTCTGTTTGTTTGTTTTTTGTTTGTTTGTTTTTGACTGTTTTTATCTTCTGGTTCTATTCACATTCTATAGGTTGTCATTTTTCAGATGAAGAACTTTACCCTTCTTATTTCTGGTATCACTTCATCTTATAAATGTGTAATTTCCTATTGCCCTGCACACACACACACACACAAACACACACACACACACACACACACACACCCTTATCCCACACTGGTGTTATAACCATGTTTGCCACATCCATATTTTTTTTTTTTTTTTTTTTTTGAGACGGAGTTTCGCTCTTATTACCCAGGCTGGAGTGCAATGGCGCGATCTCGGCTCACCGCAACCTCCGCCTCCTGGGCTCAGGCAATTCTCCTGCCTCAGCCTCCTGAGTAGCTGGGATTACAGGCACGTGCCACCATGCCCAGCTAATTTTTTTGTATTTTTAGTAGAGACAGGGTTTCACCATGTTGACCAGGATGGTCTCGATCTCTCGACCTTGTGATCCACCCGCCTCGGCCTCCCAAAGTGCTGGGATTACAGGCTTGAGCCACCGCGCCCGGCCCATTTTTTTTTTTAAGTTTTTGTCTTACTAATGAGGGAATGTGTTCTCTTTCCGGTTCCACAAGGTGGCGTAGCTGTAAGGGCAAGAACTTCCTAGCACCATGTCCCACTCCTATCTCGCTCCATCTGGAAGATTTAATGGTCTCTTTTAATTTTTGCGGGCATGGGAAGAATCAAAAGGCAATCACTCCAGTGGAAGCTTCAAGAAACTCCCTTCATTGGCCACAGGTCTGGGAGAAGGTGGAGGTTCCTCCCAGGTTAAAAGTCCTCTTCTTCCACACCCCTTCAGACTCCACGTTTGGATCCCCTTCCATCCCCATGAAAGCTGTCTCTCTCTCTCCTGGATTTTCCCTCTGGAATCCCCTTCCACACTCTTCGTGGAAGTTTTCTCTCTCCTTTTTTTCCCTCTTTCTCTACCTAAACAAATTCACTTTCTGCAACAGTGTTTGGGGTCCGTATTTACTTTGAGAGCGCACCTGGTCCCCTCTCTCATTCTTGAGAGAGCAGGAGACCAAGAACCTTGGAGAAACGTCCTCTCAGGCGAGCTGAGGGCTCCCCTGAACCCCTGAACCCCAACACTAAGAGTTCAGATAGACATATGAAAGGCTGTGAAAACCATCCACTAAAAATATTTTATAACAATGTTAAAATACATTATTGGCCTAAATATCCTTATCAAATTTCACTGACATTTTAGGACCTTCTATTAAGTAAGTACTGCCCAGAACAGCGTATGGTAATTGGAAATAAAAATAGGCATTTCTGTTAGTTTACAAATGATATTTGTGCTATTTCCAGGTGTGTTAGCTGTCAACTAGCTGGAAAACAATGAAGACAAGCTTTAGTGCTTGTCCTTGGAAAACAGAGGTATTTTAGCAAAAGCCTTTGAGCTAAACAAAATGTAAAAGCACAACTTTAGCAACGCTATAAAATTACCTCTAGAAAGTTAGAAAACATTTTCTTTTGGTTCCAAAAATGCACTTATGCCCTTTCTCTCTCTCTCTCTGTCACACACACACATACACACACACACATACACACACACATACACAAACACACTTCTAAGCACTGATTTCTTTAGCATTTATTCTGTCTAGGGAGCTGCAGACTGTGCAATTAGATAAAAAGCCTCCCTGGACTCCCTTTAGGCTGAAAGCAGCTCATTTCTTTGATATCAGTTCCCTCTCCAACATGCAGTACTCCCTAAACCCAAGACTGTAAGAGTCTTTAAGAACTAAACGCATCTGACCTTCACAATGATTTTTCCCCAGCTCCCTTCCGCCTGTCTTTCACTTTCCCTCACTCGCCTCCTCCCACACCTTTGCCAGTCATCTAGAGTCTTTCTGTCCTGGACACAGAAGGAGAGCCCAGGTCTTCAGTCTGAGTCTCATGTCCAGCCATAAAAAAAAAAAAAAAAAAAAAAAAAAAATGTACCGTTTCTCTCCTACCACATTTAAAATGTTTTTATTTATATAAATTTAAGGGGAACAGGTGCAGTTTTGTTACGTGGATATATTGTATAGCAGTGACATGGGACTTACAGTGCAATCATCATTGGAAACAGTATGGTGATTTCTCAAAGAACAAAAATATAACTGTGATTCTATCCATAAATTTCACCACTGGGCATCTACCCAATGCAAAAGAAATCCTTACATTAAAAAGATACTGGTGCTCGTGTGTTTATCACATTTCTTCTTAAGGCAGGCAGTAGATCCAGTCTAACTGCTAGTCATATCATTCTAATGCCACAAGGCCCTCCATGCTGCATGTGGCTTAGACCACTAAGCTGAAAAAGTGGACCTTTGTAAAGTACAGGGTGGAGTCTCTGGGGTCTCAGTTCCCTTAAGACAAAAGAGTCAAAGGCAGGAAAGGGTCTAGTCCCTGAGAAGATTTTGGGGTGGGCAGTTAAAGAAGAAAAGTAATATGGTGTGTGGTTCTTAAAACATGGCCCAAAGATGTCTTATAAATATTTATAAACACGCCTAGAAATTTTTTGCCAAGTCTCCCAAAGACACATAAGAAAATGATTATTCAAGAAATTTTAAAAATATATATCCTAAATAATTTCCCATAGAAATATTATTTTGACAAATAGTCTATAATTTTATGACACAAACCAATTATTTTTGCTCTATTGCTATTTCTGAATATTTAGTATTATACCACCAGGCTGATTAAGTACTCACATTTGTTTTATCTGACATAAACAATTCTCAACATTTAGAACTAAATTTAATTAACCCTTTCCTTTCTTCACTCCTGACATTCACATACTCTGCCCCATGCATAATTGTTCAAATACTTGGGAAATGGTGGAAAACAAGTAAATATCTACATATGCCATCTGAAAACAATAGTGAGACTTTGCAGTTTGTTTAAATGTAAGTGATATATATAAACTTTTCACTGTAGCTAAGTGTTTTGAGTTTGAAGTCATTTAGTTCAATGAAATTGCCAATATTCTAAAGACTTATTTCAAATACTATAAAAATTCCAAATTTGCCTATTTGCAATTTGAGTTCAGCTGATGGAAATATTTCCATGGAAAGTGCCAGAAGATTTGAGTTCTAGTCATTTCCTAACTGAGGGTCTGGAATAGAAACAAGTTAGTTTGGTTTGTTTGTTTCTAAAATAGAGATGAAAATATTATCTTCTCTAATGTCCAATCCATAGTTTATTCTGAAGCTAACAGGAAATGGTATAGAACAAACCTTAACAAAATATAAAGCACTAAACATGTGAAATATGACCACTATAATCCCACTTGCTCTTTTTTTCAAATCATGTACTTTGCGCAAGATTCTTTGAACTGACTGCACCATGGACTATGCCATGGTGACCCCTGTGTCCCACACGGGAACCTCCAGATGGACTCCTGACGCCAGAAAGTCAGAGTCAACATTGTGGCACGGAACCCTGTGGCCTGATTAACCGACTTTGTGACATTCCACCATTGTTCTCCCTCAACTGATAAGCCAATCTTGTGAAACTGGGCCTTGGACCTTGTGATATCCCCTCTGATGATGCCCCCACCTGCAAAAACCACCCTGAACTGTAACTTCTATAACTTTCCACTGTCTACTCCAAACCTATAAAACCAACTCCTATCCTACCACCCTCTGCAGACTCTCTTTTTGGACTCAGCCCACCCACACCCGGGTGAATAAACAGCCTTGTTGCTCACACAAAGCCTGTTTAGGTGGTTTCTTCATTGATAGCGTGCCTAACACTTTGTGTACAACATTCAAATTCTGATGCATAGTCATGTGTGAGGATAAAAAAACGTGGGGAGAATTTTAAATTAAAGATTCTGTGTTACATCTTTGTCAACAAGAAAATACGTATAAAAGTCAAACTTCCCTTTGCCTTTTGACATGATGTTTGCTTTTGTCTACCCAGCTGATCCCGCCTTCCCATTTTTCTGATAACAGTGTCATGATATTCATGGACTGTTCAGGAGCAGAAAACAGTTTCCACCCCTGGACTTTGAGGGTGAAATAGGTGTGCCTTTCTGCAGTGGATGCAGGGGAGGGTGTGGATATCAGGAACACTGCCTAGTTCTAGGGTCTCCAACATTTGGCAGCCCCCTGAGAACAGAAACAACACAGAGAGCGCAGTGTGAGGCTGAGAGAGTGAGAGTGATGGGCAGAGCTTCAGCAGGCGTGCGTGTGCCTGGAGCAGAAAGCCCTGGAACTTGAATCTTGGAGCTGATAAAACTCTTTTGCTCTTGCCAGTCTGAGATAGGCATTTCTGAACTTGCAAAAAGAAAAAAGAAAAAGAAAAAGATTCTATCTAACAGGCACCTTGAGACGCTAGCATTTTTTTTAAATAAACATACTCTTTTTAAAAATGGTCTGTTATGAGTAATATGGTAGGTTAATATGCCTCAACCACTAAACTTCAATAGGTTACATCCTAAATTCACACAAATATGTATAAGAAAAATCTCCCAAATGCCAAATAGAGAGCTATATTCAAGGCCATTTGAAAATGTGATTGACAAAATGATGTTCAGAGTCATAAACGATCAGGATCATCTAAATGCCCCTAAAGGGGAAATTTGCAATGAAATAGCCTTGCTTGCCCTCCCAGCTTCTAATGCCGAGCTGAGTGTCAACTTACCCATGCAGAACATGCCCGGAGACGTCCCCTCTGGAACTCCTAGGGAAGCAACGTGGCTCCATTTGTATCTCTGAACTGGCAACTTTTACATCCCAGCCACAGATATAACATTCGATAACAAGGTGCCAAAGCCCTTCCTACCTAGTGGAGAAGAAAGACACAAACTTTACAAATTTCATGGGACTTTTTCTAAGACTTACGCAGAGTCTGTACACTCAGTAGGTGATTTGCCCACACTCCCTACCTTTTCACTTTGCAGCTGTCTACTACTTTATTCGACTACTAGTCTCAGGCCATGAAGAAGGATGCTGTACTAATGGCCGGTGATGTTGCTAGCAGTTGCTTTGGATGTGCTCCTTCAAGGGACTAAAGGGATGTATGTGTGTATTTATCAGGTACCAATAAGAATTTCAAACAAATGGTGCACGAGCAGCTAAACTACAGTTCCACATAATTCAAAGCATCAGCAGTCAGACTGGAAGACATTTCAAATGTCTTATGGAATTTATTTGAATGGCTGAATTCTCTCAGTAAAGCAAAAAATCAGAGCATGATAAATCCCCAAAGCAATCTATTAAACCTTTCCACAGAAAGTTATTATGCTTTTGTATTCTATACAATTCACTGAAACTTCTGACATATCCTTTTAATTTTTTATTGCACTTTAGGTTCTGGGGTACACGTGCAGATCATGCAGGATTGTTGCATAGGTGCACACATGGCAGTGTGGCTTACTGCCTCCATCCCCCACCACCTACATCTGGCATTTCTCCCCATGTTATCCCTCCCCAACCAAATATTTATTTATTGTTTTTCTGGCAGCTCATGCATTTGTTTTCTAGAATTAGGTTGTGTTTTCTCACCTGTTGCTTTTGTTTCAAAAGGGAAGTAGCTTTATTGTTTCATATCAAATTAGTGGATGCTCATGAGAGAAAACCGCATAAAGTTTTTAAATGTTTCACCTATCTTTCTAAAGCGTGTTATGTTCATATATACTCATATACATGTAATTACAAAATGGATGGCAATACAGTATGCGTAAAATGACCGTCCTTGTTTTAGATACTTTTTCTTTCTTATTTATTTATTTATTTAATTCTGAGACAGGGTTGCACTCTGCTGTGCAGGCTGGAGTGCAGTGGTGCGAATATGGTTCACTGCAGCCTCAGCCACCCAGGCTCAAGGGATCCTTCCCCACACAGCATCCCAGGTAGCTGGGAATACGGGCACCCACCACCATACCAGCAATTTTTTTTTTAATTTTTATTTTTGTAAAGACAAGGTCTCACTGTGTTGCCCAAGCTGGTCTCAAACTCCTGGGCTTAAGCAACTCTCCTGCCTCAGCCTCCCAAAGTGCTGGAATCACAGGCATGAGCCACCCCGACCATCCTGTTTTAGATTCTTGAACTAGCTGATAACATCCATTGGCCAAAGCCTGCTACTGTCTTTAGCCTGCACACTGCCTTATTCTCATACTTGTTCTTACCTCGGTTAAAAGCATGGCATAGCCACTCAGATAGCAATGGGCTTTCTGCTTTATTGCCTTGTATCAGTTTCCTTGCCGTTGGCCCTGGCCCTTCAATTCTTGAAGATCTGATGTCTGAGGCCACTGCAGATTCTTCACCACCCGCTTTCTTGACATACTTCTTAGTCCTGTGAGCTTTGGCTCCGACATTCTTCCTTCTCAAGTTCTTGATAGAACTCACCTTGTCCACAGGGCTCAGAACCACAGCCTGAAATGGAATGTGTGTTACCAAATTTGTCTATCTTCGATTTGAGCTCTGCTGATGAAAACACCTCTGTGGGAAATGCCAGATTTCATTTCTCATAATTTTCTAATCGAGGGTCTGGAGTAGGAACAAGTTAGTTTGGTTTGTTTGTAAAATAGAGAAGATGAAAACATTATCTATACTCTAATGTCCAATCCAGGGGTTATTCTGAAGCTAACAGGAGAGGATGTAGAAGAAACCTTAATAAAATATAAAGCACTGAGCTCCGGTGAAATCCGACTACTATAATCCCAATCCCTCTCGCTCTTTTTCATCCATTGTATGTACTTTGTGTCCAACATACAAATACTGATGCATAGGCATGTGTGGGGTTAAGAAAATATGGAGAGAATTCTCAATTAAAGGTCCTGTATTACAACTTCATCAATGAGAAAATACGTATAAAAGTCAAACCTCCCTTTAATTTTGATGTGGACAAATGCCCTTGTCCACCCAGGTGTTCCTGTCTCCCCATTTTTCTGATAACAGTGTCAAGATTTTCATGGACTGTTCAGGAGCCAAAAAAGGACTTTGAGAATGAAATAGGTGTGCCTTTCTGCAATGGGCACGGAGGAAGGCATGGCTATCAGGAACACTGCCTGGTTCCAGGGTCCCCACAGTAGGGCACCTCCCCAGAGAACAGAAACAATACAGAGAGTGCAGTGTGAGGCCAAGAGAGTGGGGGCATTTGTTCTGGGATTCGGTTAATTACTTTAGATCAATCTGATCCTTTTTGAAACTTGTTTTTAAAGCTTGCTTTGGTGAGTCTGTGGTAGCCTTCAGCCTACATAGTTTAGTTATGATTGTTTCTGTTGTTTGTGAGATGGAGTCTTGCTCCATTGTCCAGGCTGGGGTGCGGTGATGTGATCTCAGCTCACTACAACCTCCACCTTCTGGCTGCAAGCCATTCTCCTGCCTCAGCCTCCTGAGTAGCTGGGATTTCAGGTGCCCATCACCACACCAGGCTAATTTTTGTATTTTTAGTAGAGACAGGGCTTCACCTCGTTGGCCAAGCTGGTCTCAAACTCCTGACCTCAGGCGATCCACCCCTGTCAGCCTCCCAAAATGCTGGGATTACAGGCATGAGCCACAGTGCCTGGCCTACATGGTTTAGTTTTTAACATTAATTTCTAGACTGAGTTCTTCATTTCATGTAGGATAAATTAAGAACCCCAAACCCATGCATATTAAAGGCTGGAGGTTATGCTTTCTCATGGGTTTCTATTTTCTAGACAAAGCTTACAACTACAGTGCCACATGGGTACTAGATTTTTCCTAAAGAGTGTGGAGAGGCTAGGCACTGTGGCTCATGCCTATAATCCCAGCATTTTGGGAGGCCAAGGGGGGCAGATCACTTGAGGTCAGGAGTTCAAGAGCAGTCTGGCCAACTTGGTGAAACCCCATCTCCTCTAAAAATACAAAAATGAGCTTGGCATGCTGGCCATGTCTGTAATCCCAGCACTGTGGGAGGCCAAGGCGATGGCTCACTTGAGGTCAGGAGTTTGAGACCAAACCGGCCAACATGGTAACACCCCATCTCTTCTAAAAATATAAAAATGAGCTGGGCATGCTGGCCACGCCTGTAGTCCCAGCTACTCAGGAGGCTAAGACATGAGAATTGCTTGAACCCAGAAGGCGGAGGTTGCCATGAGCCAAGATGGTGCCACTGCACTCCAGCCTGGGCAACAAAGTGAGACTCCATCACACACACACAAAAAAAGACAGTGAGCAGATGTTTTTCCATCCTTATATTCTGGGCTTCTCTAAAAAGGTTTAATTCTAGTCTCTTCCCACCAGACTCAAGAAAATATTGTTGTTGCAGAAACACTGAGTATCCAGGAGTCAAGACAATGTTTGTTTCTGATGTCCCCACAGAAGTGTTCCACTCTCATGTCAACATGCTCGATACCCACTCAGGCTTTGGATGAAAATCCCCTATCATTTTAGGTACCCATGGTTTTATTTTTCTTTATTGCAGTCTCAGCTATGTATTTTTATTTTACATCAACTATTATTTATTCAGCATTTTTCTGTGTTTGGCGTGTTTACATTGCTGAGAGGCTGAGGAGGAAGGCACTCCATGTTACTGCCATCTCCTACAGACTGGAATTCTCATGGCAGCATCTAAGAGAAATGGTCTTGGAGACTCGTGGCTGCCATGGTTACTGGAAGATCCATTGAATAAAGAATTCGGTTCTATACATGAGTTGCCTTGCGCATTTGCTGAAAAATGTCATTTTTCTCAGTATTCAAAATAAAGACAGGAGAACTTCTGTGTCTGAAAAAGTGAACACACAGGAAACACCAAAGTTTCATGTGCCTAGGTGTTAATGAGTACTCTGCTTGAAGATCATCCTCCTGAGACTTTCCTTACTCTTTGTGATAACTGTGTAATTCAATACAACTCTAGTAAATCAAACGCAGAAAAAAAGTTTTCCTCGACATAATCTCAGTACAGTCTGCCTTAATTCTAATTAGCAAAATCTTGTTTTAAGAAATGATTTCGTTTAAAAGGTTTTAGGCATTTTTTATGTGAAAGTGTTTACTATCATGACTTTTTCTGTAGTTTTTAATTTCCTTATGGCTATTCTTTGAGTGTTAGTAGAGCGGACTGCAGGAAAGTGAAAAGCTTGGATCTAGGACATGCTAGCAGCAGTACTTTGGAGGTGATATAAAAGCAATGTAGGCCAGGCTCAGTGGCTCACACCTGTAATCCCAGCACTTTAGGAGGCCAAGGTGGGTGGATGGCCTGAGACCAGGAGTTCAAGACCAGCCTGATCAACATGGTGAAACCCCGTCTCTACTAAAAATACAAAAAATTAGCCAGGCACGGTGGTGGGTGCCTGTAATCCTAACTATTTGGGAGGCAGGAGAATCCCTTGAACCCAGGAGGTGCATTGGAGGTTGAAGTGAGCCAATATCGTGCCATTGCACTCCAGCCTGGGAAACAAGAGTGAAACTCTTTCTCAACAATAACAACAACAACAACAACAACAACAACAGAAAGCAATGTAGACCAGCTTTTCTATGGGAAAGAGTTTCCCTCCTCAAAACCCATCTTATCACAAAAAGGTAAACCCAATGTAATTTAGTGGATACAATTATATTCTCCCAAAGAGACAAAAGTTTGCAACCTTCTTTCTAATGCATCCATTTGAGAGTTAGACATATTAACTTGGTTTTCCACTTTAGGCTGTCAAAATTTTGTAGACATGAATGTCCAGATCTGATAAAGTGAATGCAGGATTCAGACAATACAGACACGCCCTGGATTTTTCCCTCAATCCCTTCCTCTCTGTTGTTTTCAATCATCTAAGCTTTTATTTTTGTTGGCAGAATTAAACTTGCCACGGTGAGCAAAATTCTCCCTCCACCTGAGTTGGGTAATATCTCCTTGCTATTTCCAAATGACTTTGATAGTTTCTCACAAAGAGTGACCTCCAAAAACTCCCCAAATTCTTACACAGCACAACAATATGATTTGTTGTTACCGGGGTCTCATTTTAATTTTACTGTACTGCAAACCATATAGTTCCCGAAATGAAATAACCTGACTAACCCGTAAAGGTAACAGTGATGAGTTTTAAGACAAACAGAATGGTTGGCTATTTTCTAAGCACTGAACACTCGCCTCAATATCCTCATCTGCAGGCTTTGCAATTTGACACGCTGATGCAGACAACAGAGGAACCATCTCTAACAAAAAGATGCAGTCTCCCACTCGAGGGAGCTTTCATTCTCTCCGTGCACCTATCATCTTTCTCTCGCTCAGCAATTACAAAAATTTTCCACCTTGTTGTGCTGTAGACATTGCCCCTGGATCTTTGAATGGATTATCACTTTCCAGGGATGGCTTCCAGCGTGCTGATTCTTCCAGAAACAGCAATTTGATTGGACATTTAGGTTGGTGCTGGCAGCCCCTGGCCCATGGGTAATGGTGCAGAAAAAGTATATTCCTCTCACCCCATGGCCATCTAAACTCTGCCTTATATGTTCTGCATTTTCTCTTCCACATAAATGTTTTTATTTCAGAAAGAAGGAAGCTCTATAACACAAAACAAAAATTAAAGCCACTTGTCTGCAGGAGTGAGAGTTGTTTTTGTTTCTTTCTTTTTGTTTTGTGACAAAAGTAGACAAAATCCTCCATCATGAGGTTCTTCCAGGTCTAACTTCTCTCTTTTCTTCATGCCTCTCTCCACAGAAATGCTCTGTTCCTGTCAAACTCATCTCTTTACTACCAAGCTCTGCAACATGCCACACACAATCTCACTTCCTTTCATCCACTAATACTCTTCCCTTTGCATGAAAAGTGTAACTACCAATTGTCAACATCTGCCCTTCAGGATTTGCTAAATTCCTACCTTTTCAGGAGAGCAGCCAATTATTTCTACCCCCTGGGGCTCCCTCATGCTACTCCTTGATTGTTACTTCAGAGTGGTACACAGAAGACTTAAATCTTCTACACAACATCACCCCTCAACTAGTGCTGCACACATGAGGATACTCAGCCAAGAGTAATATAGCTAGCAATTAGGAAATTCGTTTAAGCCTACTGAGTGAAGAGTAGGGAATCTAGTAATTAATACATTTGTTTAAGCTTTTCAAAGTCTTACTTTTCACATACATATGAGAAATGACTGAATTTTCAGAAAAGTATCTCTGTGAGATTACCTTTACCAAGAATAGATCCATATTGAGATTTGGCTGCTGTGAAAGGTTTGACTTTTGTAAAATTCTGTTTATCCAGGTAGGTGCCAGTCCCTCCCCAGGAGTGAGACGTTTGGATGCCATCAGTTGGCCTGATTTGATAAATGCTTTTCATTATGTGAAGACAAGAAGAAATGATGAGGAGACAAAAAAAGAAAAGCACTAAACCCGGACATTTCTTAATGAATGCCAGTCACATCTCAGCATAGGCATTTCTTAGCCTTATAAACATTCGTTAAAAAGTGGATCATGCTGGTCCTCATTAATCCAGTCATTGTCCATGTGATCTCCTTTTATGGAAATGTTTTCAGAACCACTCCTTACACATGCAGTGATTGTATTACTGTGCTCAAGGACAAATCATTCCACATTCGTCTGCAAACTGCGCATGGTTACGTGATGCTGTTCTCACATGAATCCAGAGTTAACTCACACACATCCACCCTTCATATCCAGTATATGTGGCAGTGTTCCCTCACCTGGCTCCCCCTGGGAGGGTGGCAGGAAGCAGGTGGGTTGGAGCAGAAGTGCTCATACAGCTGAGGGCACCAGCAGGCTCACCTGGTCACACCCCACCTGCCCCACAGGTGCTCCTGTGTATGCCACACCCTGTGCCATGTGCCTCCCGAATCCACAGGCAGGATCCAGACTCATGTTCACACTCAGGGCCCTGCTCTCTTCACCTGGCTCCACTTCCCTCCAGCTCTGTAACTGCCACACCTGCACCTGCCTGTAGTTGCTGCCCCTCAACCCACCCCTGTGAGAAGGCCAATGGTCTCACCAAAATGGCTGTTCCAGGTTCCCAAGACAACAAAGTCTCGGAAGACAGGGGGTTCTGGGTTTCACACAGAATTAGGGATAGCATTCCCCTGTACTCATGTCAGTTGTCACTGCCGCAGGAAAACTACTTTAATTTCTCCAGAGATTAATAGCTTTCTCATGGAAAGGAGTTCTTTCAAGAGCTAGATCCTGAAACCTCACATCACCTGGGCTCTCTCTCCTAGGGTTGCGTCGGAAACAGACCCACCAGCATGTTGGCTCTCCTTTCTGGCTTCCTCAGCCATACCCTTCCATGCATGGCCCAGATTCCCAGTGCTGTCTGCCTTTCCCCCTCAAAAGGCATCAGAAACAAATAAACATAAAAACTGATGAAGATGAAGGTTGTTTACCTGAACACCACCAAACTCAATTTCCATCATTGTTTCTTTTGAAAAAAAAAAATTAGAACATAAAACCTAGAAGCAAGCTGGCTTTAAATATGTCTTTCTCTGGTTATCTCAGGTGTGGACAGAGGCCACAGTAATTAGGAGCCTTGGCTTACTGAACACAGCAGTTCTGTATTATCCATCATTTGTCATTGAATGAAGGTATCCAACACTCTTCTTTTGAAGATTACCTACTAATGAGGAAAGTATTATTTTAGTGGGCAAGAAGCGTCTTCCTAAAGTTTACCTATGTGTTTGAGCAAGTCCTTCCATCACCATGTAAAGGAAGGAAAAGTCTTTGCTCAAACACCTAATCTTCCACAGAACCCAACAATGAAGCATACGAATGGCTTCCTTCCTATTGGTACTTCTGCAGTGGAAAATTGTACCTTGTTTATGATTTTGTTAAACTTTTACCATCTCCAAAGATGACAGCCCAAAAGTTGTAACTCCTTTCCTGTTATGGAAGTGTCTTTGCTTGGTTTTAACATAGCCTTCCACTCCTCAAACCATGCTTTGCTCTTCTTAATTATACAACAACGCTGCTTCCACAAGGAACTTTTGATAAAATATCATTTCTTGCAATATCGTTTTCATTTATACTCAGTTTAATAATAACAATAAAAACTTACATTTTTTGGACTTACACTCTGATCTGGCTAGGAATTTTTCTAAGTGTTTTTGGCTTATTAATTCAATGAATCATCAAAATGCCCCTGTAAGAGACATACTATTATTGTTCACATTTTAAAGATGGAAAACTGAGGTATATAGAGATTAATTAACATCCCAAAGTCACTGTAAGTGGAGGAGGCAGAGTCTGAACCCAGGCAGACTCTCTTGTGCACACCCACTGAATCTAACTATCTTCATTCATATGAGTGGAAAACTGTATCTCCCTTTTACAACTTGCCAGGTTATTTTGATTATCTTGAGGCTACATTTCTTAAGAAGCAAGGATGCATTTCAAAATATTTAAAAACCAATGGACAAATTCAATATATTACTCCTATATTTAGTGCAATTGACTTTTTTCCTTCCCAGATATTTAGATGGTGATTAAGTTAAATAATTTTGAAAAGAAAAATCTGAATATACCAAAAGTTTGAAGAAGAATTTTTCAGAATGTCTGATCATGATCTCCGCAAAATGTCAAAATATAAATGATCTCGAAGAGCTGAGTTCCCCTCAAAGGTCAAATAGCTTAAGAAATTACACTGGGAGAACCCACTCACTCCTCCGCCAGGTCTTGCATGGCACAGGAGGTCCACACTGGTGGCGTCATTCTGGCCACGGAGTAACAGGAAATTCCTAGGGTCTCTGTTTTTCTAACTGTATTGTGAAGTTCTTGCGGGCAGATAATTGGAATATTTTACTTCCTTGTGTCAACACTGCATCCCCTGGATCACTAAAAGTTTGTGGAGTTAAACTGACTCTGTCTGCCATTTCTCTGCATACTCCAAGTTAGGCACAGTGAGTGTTTCCACATCTCTTGACGTGGTTAAGGTGGCAGAACCAGATGTAAGGTTATTTTTTCAGTTCACGTTGAGACTTGCATGTGTGCCTCCATTTGCACTGCTCCAGGCACTTGGCTGGCATGAGTTGATTTTCAAATTTCCCCAAATTTATTCAGGTCAAAAAACCACTCAGAAGCAGAGCCACACAGGACCTCATAATTGATGAGGGCTGGTCTTGCTCCAAGCATTTGGCCTTTTTTTCTGTATCATTCTTTCCTTAAAACAACTTCAATTTCTCTTCCTGTGTCCAACCACTGATGCACATTTCCCAGGTGCTAACCTATGCTGTCCCCATTGAGGTCCGGAGCTTCTCCTGGGGGATTGAATGATGTAAAGTGCCTTAGCCTAGCCCCAGTTTAGAGGATGCCTCTCGAGTGCATCAACACGTGCGTGATTGCTTTGCAATGTAATCCTGTGCAGCTGGGTTCCAGGGAGCTTTATATTCTTTCCCTTGGTCCCCTCTGGCAGAAACAGCACTGTGCTCTCAGCAGATTTGTCTACCCTGAAACCTGTCCCTTCTCTCTGGCCATTAGAAAAGGAATTGATATACTCAGTTGCTCTAACTGTAAACCTTTATACTCTAGCAGCTGGTGGTTGAATTAGACAATGCTTCCCTCTTGTAGACCTTTGTAAAATAAATGGCTGCTCTTGCCCATCACCTTATGTATGGATTGCATCTCTTGTCTCTTGTGAGGCAGTTAACAGAACCCTTTCAAATCTAGAAAATATCGTATGCCTAAATAAATCATGTCTCCTGAGCTTTCCTTTAGCCACTTTTATATCAACCTCAGAAGTTTAGGAATATATTAATTTTATAGAAATCAGCATTCTCAATTTTTCAGTTTTATTAAATCTCTGTTGGCTAAGGATTTGCTTGGGTTTTCTTTATTCCTTTTCTTTTGTTCCCCGTACTATTAGAAGTCAAAACTAATCATGTCCACTGGAGTCATGCTCATCCAGACTCTCCTTGCTTTTTAAGCATGCCACTCCTCACGGAATTTACAATTCTCATTCAAAACCTGTGAGTGACATCTTTGGATGCCCTTCATCAGGATCTATAGTACAATTACCAGAAAGTCTATATGTTGGACCCTGGAGTTTTTTCAAAAAGTAACACCTGTATTTTCAAATGGATATCTGGTCACCCCAGGACATCGCCGTGATGTTTCACAGCCCTCTCTTATGTCTGACCATATCTACAGTAGTAAGAATATATCCTGGGATAAAATTTTGAAAGTCCTGTTTAATTTCTTATCCAAGGTCATGGAGTTCAAATTTCACTAAGGAAGACTGGGCACAAGGGGCTACTATGAAATGTCCATCACAGCTCAGATTACCCTCCTTGCAGCCTATGTGTCATGCAGACTTGTCCATCAGGCAGTAGCTTTCGTACTGGAACTGCCCTTAAGATGGATGTGGGAGGAGGACCTTGGAAAACCTTTCCTCACTGCAGTCTTGGTCTCTGGCAGAGTTGGCATGGTTGGTTCCATACGGTGCTATCACAGCTGGAAAAGACGTAGGAAAAGACACACGCATGCCAGGCCACTCTAGAAGGAGCTGCTGTCCACCATTGGAGCCTCCAGAGGAGGAGGCTCAGGTTCAGGTTTGTGGGCTGATCAGAGTGGACCATGATGGTCCCATGGCTGTCCACATGTCCTGACTCGATGGTGCTCAGGCACAGGCCTCACTAGTCCTGAATGGCTCAGGTGAATCTCCTCTGCTCCTCCCATCCTCCCAAGTCAGATTTCCTGCTCCAGCCTTGCCAACAAGTGCATCGGCATCCACAGGGCCATTAGTGCTGCTCTTCTGGAGGTTGAGTAAAAGAGCAAATCAAGGAAAGAACCAGAAGGGAAATATTTTGCCTGGAAGGTTTCTCAGAGGAGGCACCCAGAGAGCACAAGGCCTAATTTAGATTGCATCTTTTGACCTCCATGGGTCAGGAGAGCCTTATGAGGGTGATGCAATCTCAATTTTCATTCCCAGTCTGATGCCCATAGACAGCTCTTAGAAAGCATTGACTTACTGCAAAGCCATTCATTCATTTCAATACTGGGAATACAAAGGTGAGGGGGCCGGGCAAGAGAGGAGTAGGGGGGAGGAGGTCAGCAAAGATTGGGGGCAAGAGTGAGGGCTGTGAAGGACTGCGAGGGTTAAGGAGGTGATCGTCTCTGAACAGCCATGTGGATGATGAGAAGTAGAATGAACTACGTAATATCTGGGAGCCCTGAGCTCTGAGAAACCACAGATGTGTATGTTGTCTCCATCAGTGCCGACTACCCAGCTCAGAACCGCTGCCTATTTCCTTCACCACCGGCCAGGGTCAGCTTCCTCCACCTTGTCACCCTCCCCTCCCACTGGCCAAAACCCCGAAGGGGCTACATCAACATATGACACCCCTACATTTTATAAACAATAAACTGCAAATGAAAGAAGGAAGGAAAGAAGGAAGGAAGGAAGGAAAAAAGGGAGGAAGAAAGGAAGGGAGGAAGGAAGGAAGGGAGGAAGGGAGGAAGGGGCAGACAGGAAGGGAGGGAGGGAGAAAAGAAGGAAGGAAGGGAAGGAAGGAGGGGGGAGATAGGAAGGAAGGAAGGTAAGAAGGAAGGAAGGAAGGAAGGAAAAAAGGGAGGAAGAAAGGAAGGGAGGGAGGAGGGGGGAGATAGGAAGGAAGGAAGGTAAGAAGGAAGGAAGGAAGGAAGGAAGGAAGGAAAAAGTCTACAATCTCTTTAAAATTACAAAACTTACTGCTTATATAATGGGAAAATGCCAGTATCTGTTTTGACATATTTTTAGAACTGGCAGACTGATTTGCTTAGCAGTTTTCTACTCGGAGTTGATGATATTTAAAATGTTAGATAAAAACAATAAAGCTGTGTTTTCTGTAGCTTGACTCAACACACCAAAATGGAAGAGGTTAAGATATTTAAATTCCAATGGATGGCCTTGGGCTTTTTGACTTGTTTAATTAATAGTGGGAAGTACAAAATATCTTATACTTAATGAATTGAGATTTTTTTAATTATAGAAATTTTCACAATTTATAGTATCTCTTATAATTTAAAACATTTTGATCAAGGCAAAATTTATGAGACCTATAGAAATATCTCATAGTGTTAACCGATAAGAGTTAAATATGGCAATGTTCCCAACTCTCCTTGCTTGTATAAAACAGGCCTAAAATCTCTCAACCTATTTTTTTATCATTTTAGTAGATCAATCTATTATTTTAAATTTTTTAGGAGAAAACTTGTACAGAAAACCCAAATGTTGCTTTGAGAACTCAGATACAGGCTCTAGCACCCCAGAGGTCACACCCATGTTTCTATCTGGAAAGTCTTTAAGCCATCACCAAAATTGAGAAAGACAAAACTACTGGTTTGTTGAAAAAATAAATCTAGAAGTAGGTACTGCATGATTAAGAAAGAAAAAAAGAATAACTAGAAATCTGCATGCATTGAATGAGCTCAAGAAAAAAAAGACATTTGAGCTTATTTGAATCCTTTCTGTTTATTATCCATCTCTCTCCCCGGGGTGAGGAACAAGGAAAAGCTCTTCCTTTAGCATTCTGACAACCTTTTTTAATCCTCTCCCCTGTCCTGTTCTCCCCCTTCCCAGAGGCATGGCTGTCACATTAGTCCACAGCTCTACTTCACAGAAACCTTAAGAGCTCTGCAATGCCCAGAATTATGTTATCATTTCCTGGTTTTCACTATGATTTCAGGAGTACAGTGAGAGCTTCGTGTTTCCACAAGGAAGTTTATGCAAAACCAATTAATGAGAGAAAAGCAATTTTAGATTTTATGTTTATGTTTCCTATAGAAAATACTAAATCAAGTGTATTCTAGAAAAATAAAACTGGTCCACCTTTTGTCTTAAAAATGATTTCCTCTTGTATTTGACTTTTACAGTAATGCAGTGAGTACATGCAACCATTTGTGCTATCCTGAAAAAGCTGGGCTACAGGAGAAAATTTAAATGGAAAATTACATTATGTAGTTCAAATAGGTACAGACAGAAATTTTAACTTATGTTTTAATTTTTCTTTTATTTAGAAAAAAATGAAGCAGATTCTATAAAAATAATTTACATATAAAAGCATCATCAGAATATAGATCACTAGAATTGCAAAGGAAGTTTCAAAATAAAAAAGTTGCCAAAAAGCAAATTGTCAGGACACACTTCTTCATCCAATTCACCCCTAACCTGACAGAAAAAAATGTAAGCTGTTATTCAAATTCTTCAAAATGTCAATATTTTATTACTTGGAGTTTAAAATACAGTTTAATCACTGTAATATGCTTGCTTCGTTAGCTTACATAGCTGTGTGTTTGAACGTTTTCTTTTCTTTTTGCCTTCATTTCAAGAGGGCCTTTGTACACGCACATATATGTATGAGTATACATATGTTTTAAAAGGGATTATGAAAATTGAAATAGGGCCCTCACTCAATGGAGTGATTTTCCTTAGTTGGACATATTTGTGTTCTGTGTGTGTCGATTGATAGCGGCAGTTCATTCAAAACAAAAGAAGTTTATGCCAAAAAAGAATGGAATTCAATGTGCTGGAGAGAGGGTAATTATAATCCAACTCAATACATTATTCCTCAAGAGGATCTGTGTATTTTTCCATTTTTGCATTGCTATAAAGAAATGCCTGAGACTGGATAATTTATAAAGAAAAGAGGTTTAATTGGCTCACATTTCTGCAGGCTGTACAGGAAGCATAGTGGCTTATGCTTCCGGTGAGGCCTCAGGAAATGTATAATCATGGTAGAAGGGGAAGGGGAAATAGGTCAGAGCAGGAGCAAGAGAGAGAGCAGGGAGCCACACACTTTTAAACAGCCAGATCTCGTGAGAGCCCTACCATGAGAACAGCACCAAGGGGATGGTGCTAACCCATTCAAGAAGAATCCCCCACCCCGCCATGATCCAATCACCTCTCACAGGCCCCCACATCCAACACTGAGGATGACAATTTGACACGAGTTTGATTAGGTCCCATTTGTCTATTTTGGCTTTTGTTGCCATTGCTTTTGGCGTTTTGGTCATGAAGTCCTTGCCTACACCTATGTCCTGAATGGTTTTGCCTAGATTTTCTTCTAAGGTTTTTATGGTATTAGGTCTGATGTTTAAGTCTTTAATCCCTCTGGAGTTAATTTTGGTGTAAGGTGTCAGGAAGGGGTCCTGTTTCTGCTTTCTGCACATGGCTAGCCAGTTTTCCCAACACCATTTATTAAACAGGGAGTCCTTTCCCCATTGCTTGTTTTTGTCAGGTTTGTCAAAGATCAGATGACACGAGATTTGGTGGGGATGCAGATCCAAACCATTTCAATCTGACACTAACTCCTTATAAATGGAACACCTGGCCAGGTTTCCCTGTCACACACTTCCTATTGCCATGGACATTACAGAATGTTCATGAAGCCGGGTGCTCCCATTCAGTGGGTGCCATGAGGGCCTCCCCTCGAGAGTCTTAGCATCCGAAGATCACACAGAGCACTTTCCAGGGTTTGCCCAGGAGGTTATGTGCAGTCTGGCTCCAATGACTGCCCTTCTCAAAGGTTAACATGGATCTTCAGGTAGTAATCATGCCTTAGCACATCTGGGGAGACAGAGGACTTTGAAGCTATTCAAAGTAAAATGCTATTAAATTGTTTCTTAAATGGTAGAATTGATTTCAAAGCTCACCTACAATTAAATGAGACAAACGAAAACGTTAGCATTTTTTTATTTTTCTTCCCAAAATATTGACCAGATAGAGATGCAGGGGTAAAAGAGGAAGCATTGCTGCACTCTTACCCATGAATTTGTTTTTTAAGATCAATGGGTTTGGGATCTAGAAACTGGCAATGAACTAACAACAGTGACATTTTCACTTCTATAATAACGGCTAATTTTCTCTTACAAACATGTTTGCTTTCCTCCTAGTGGAGGTTTGAAGCAGGTGTGAGCTGATTTCCACTAACTGGTTAGGTAACCCCACCCACCCCTTCTCTGACTTCCATAATTGATCTTATGTGGCAGGTAACGAGCTCCCTGCCTAGATTGTGACTATTTGTGTCTTAAGCTGATTTCTGGAAACAGTGTTTCTATCAGATGTCATTGAACAACAATCTAAGATATAGACCTGGACAGTTGTCAGGGAGCATTGACCAGTGAATTGATGGACAGAAGAGATAAAAGTGATGACCATTGAAAATTTATATTTCTCATGTCTAACAACAAGATATTGAATAATTATAAAAACAAGATTGTCAGAACCAAGAAAATGTTATGCCCAGTGAACCAGTCAGGAAAACCCAGCATTCAAACCAGGCAACAAAATTCTATTTTTTCATTTAAATAGAGGGCAAAGGCAAAGCTATCTCATTCAATAAAAGATGTATTAGGGTTAGTAGACTGAATTTTTCAAATAGTTTTTGAGAGAAGTGAGGTCAGTAATTTCCCACGCATTTAGCAAGGGTTGAATTTGGCTTTAGAGAGTACTCAGTGACAAGTCGAAACAATTCCAAATAGTTGCATCACAAAACAGGCAACAGAAATTTAACACAGAATGAGGCATTTAGCATTTCATGGTATCTTCAGAAGTCACATCAAGTGTTATAACACAAAGGTGTTGTAACACATCTCAAAGAATTTCATATTGGACTGAATTTACACATTTTTGTAGGTGATATAGAGTTTCGGTTGTAGGTAGAGTAGATGCTCAGATTGAAGCTTAGTATATTGCCTTTAAAAGTGCCTAAGTTCAAGTTTGATGTTGGTCAACAGTCTCCATACTGGGAGAGCAAAACTAAGGGTGAGCTCTTCTGTAAATTTGTGAAGCAGTTTGAAATTGACTTTAAAAAATAAAAATCAGGCAATTTTCTAGGTGACTCTCATATAGCCCTGCATCATATCTGTGCCAGCTGCCACCAGCCTGTGTCTGATTTTTCTGTACCCACGGACTTGTCTGAAAAAAAACAGTGACACATTCCAATTTCAGTAGGCGTCACACTGACATTTCTAACGTAAAACATTGCAGTGGGTTTGGAAATTGTTTGTTTGTTTGCTCCTTTGTTTTTTGGGGGAAGATGTAAAATCAGAGTGACATCATATTCTGGAAGGTTGAAGACTGGATTAACCTAAATTCTGAATACCCCCTGCAGCTCTTCTGGCACTATGATAGAGAGTGCTGATGGGTTCATTGTTCATTTTCTATTCTGAATTCAAAGAGAATTATAAAATCAATTTTCTTTAAAGTATATCCAATTAATCCTCTGCTTCTAATCGAAACCAGCAACATCCAGGTTAAATGATAAACCATCATCTTAAACAAGGCACTAGCAAATTCTTGTAGGAAGTTGAGCTATGTACATTTACAGAGAAGAAAGCCAGCAATGTGATCTTCTTAGCAACAGGTTAGAAGCATAGTTTGGATTTTCCAGAACTCAGATCTCTCTTCTACCTTGTGACTCTTCATGTAACGTTGAGCCATTTTAAGCGTTTCATGTTACTTCGCATTAAATTGCCAAACAGTTGAGAAAGAAAGGGAGTGCATTTGAACTGCTGGCCTCTAATTACTAATTAAATAAGAGGTGGAATACAATTTTTGCCTGACCTACATTTTAGTTTAATAAATAGAATGATTTTCAGCCACTAGCATTGTGTAAAGAATTTATACTACTTTTTTCTGGTGTGAAAGTGTTCTTAACTAGCTAACTTTATCTTGTCAACATAGTACAATAGGTTTATATGAACTACATCTGAGATCAGCTCTTCTAATGAGTAATAACCTTGAATTTTTTAGTGAATGAGCTAATATGATCTTTAGAAAAGACTATATGAAATGACATTTACTAGCAATTGTACAACTGGTTTCAGTTGCTAAATTAGGTTTTTATAAATCTCTAAACCACTTTTCTACATTAATCATATTTTCAGAAGAGAGCAGGTTTTTATTCCTGATGTTTTTATACCAAATTTCTGAAAATAAACTACAGTAAAATTGAAAAAAACATTGTTCCATCTGCTCAGAGAAATGTGTAATTCATTTTAATATTAAATTCACTTAAAAAGAGTATAAAATATTGCCATTTTAGAAATTACTGCCAATACATCGACATTGAAGAGAGGCAATTAGCCTAGAAAATTGCCTCACCTTCCTTGTTTTTCAGTATCCAAAAAGAAGAGAATTAGAATCAGAACAATATATTTTCTTTGGTCTTATCTTTTCAAAGCAGATAATCTGAATGCTTTAGTTCAGTATTTATTGAGTTACAAAAATTTCTCAAATCAAATATAAATCTATTATTATTCATGGCCTCAATGGAGAAGCGCAGCAGAAATCAATTCCAAAATGGTGCCTTGTCTGCAAATATTGTATCTAACATGACAATGCATTATCCAATATTTGACATCACGGTCTGTGTATTTCTCAGGTCAAACTGAATATTACTCTGTTTCTCCCATTTCACACCCACTGATCAGAGAAGCAGGGGACTCAGAATGTTTTTCTGGTGTCTGACACAGATAATCTACTGATTGGTAGTCAAATATTGCCTATGTTGTGTCCAGGGAAATCACCAAATACACCATAGATGAATAGATGTGCTGGACAGAACAAATGTAATCATTTTAACAAGAACGACAAAGGGTTCACACATGAGTTGATTTAAGGTTGCCTTTGGAATACTCTACTTATGCAGAAAGTTACTACTGGAGCTGTGGGATTAAACCGTAAGCCCCCCAAATGGAGAACAACTGCTTTGCGTCAGCTGCAGTTCACCACCTCTGCTAGTGGTACCTGCTACCTGCTGTTATGTAACGCATAGCCACCTTTTGAGGCAGAAATGCTGCATTCAGGTAAAAGCAATAAAGATACTGTAAAAATCCATGCACGCACACACACAAATACAGAAGTATAAAAGACACCCTGGGGCTAAAGAAAGCTGATGGCCAAGGGGCAGAACTGGTGCAGGAAGTGGTGTGACAGTGTTGAAGACATGTTTCTGATTTATTCTGAAAGGCAGAAAAGCATTTTCAAGTATCCTAAGGATATTTGTGAATCCAAACATTATCAAGCCTGCAACCTCAGTGCGCATTAAGAAAGCATTCACACAAAATGATTAGCTAAGTATAGATTTTAAGGTAAAATTTCCAATATATTCTAAGGTAAAATTTTCTTTGATATTCAATTGTATGCTAATGTATCCCCTTAGGTGGCCAGCTGGGGACATGGATACCCACGAGGAGACTTTGTTCATGACTTTGATGGCTTGACCCACTAATTCCAGCAGATACTCCAGTGGGAACTCAGCAAAATAAGCTTTGATTCCCATTATTTTCATCCTTTTGCTGATAAATAAGGAAGTAAGGACACCCTTGGCTAAAACTCACATTCTGGGCAGTTGATCCTGGCAGAGTTCAAGAATCAGAACCATGGATCTCTGCAGTGGGTCACGGTCCCAGGGAACTGTCCACAGCACTCATGGGGGTGACCAGGTCCCACCTTTCACATCACCTACTTATCTGACGATTTCCTCCATTTGCTTCTTTTCTGTTGGTGTCACCTGTGAGCCAATGGGACCAGACCCCTCGTTCATCCCAGATGACATGAACATGAATGAACCCTCTCTAAGTACAGAGGTTTCTCCCAGGCAGGGACCCCCTCACATCCATTCCTGTTTATAATCTCCTTTCAATTCCTTTAGAACCTCGGCCCCACACAAACACACACATTTATTAAATGTTCTTTTTTATTCCGATATGCATGCCAATTCTAGTGCAAATGTACTTGAACAGGCTTAGGGAAAAATTCCTGCAAACATAAAGAAGTTAAGATGCCTCATGTACGTTACAAGAAGCAGCAGCACAGAAAGAAATATGCTCAGAGTAGGGACTTCTGAGGAGAACACCATGAGCCTGGAGACTACGGCTCTTCTGTGCAGTGGAGCCTGACCCACTGCTCCTGAGTTCCTTATAATTCACTGAGTCCACATCATTCAGAGGTGACAGAACCCAGGTTTCACCAAAGCCACATGTCCCTGGAACTATGGGGAAGGCCATATGCTGTGCAATGTACAAGAATTCTGTCTTTCTCCTTCCTGTAAAATCAACATTAGATGGTGAGGTGATGAGTCTAGCCTTGAGAAAGAACCCTGAATAGCACTGGGAATCACTTTCAAAGAATTTAAATCTAGATTGGTGAAAACCAGCTAATCTTCAACTGTATTCAGAAATAACCATAGAAATTAAACTGTGATTAATGTCATTTGACATCAGGTTCCTCTTAAAGAGATTAAATTAATTGGTGAAGGTCAAAAGTATAGGTCTTTAATTGCAATTTTTATGGTAAAAATAAAGATAAAAAGAAAATTTTAAAGTTATATAGAAATTATAACTGTGACAAGTGTCCCCAAAAAGTTTTGGCAGGAACCCCAAACATTCCAGCCTGATGAAGAGATTCATTGTGAAGGAGGTTCATGTAGAGATGGTAGACAGCACTGCATACGCCCACCATGTGAGGGTTCACGTAACAGCAAGAGAAGGAGTGTGAGACATGAACACATTAGCAATAGCTAGAGAGTGATACAAAAACAAAAGTTCTTCCATGGCTGGCAAGAATATGGCTCAGAATATAACTTAGAATATACCTAAAATTGTTCTAAGCCAATTGCTCTTCTGCTAAATGATTATTTTAAAAGGTAACAATGACACACCACTATGCACACATTAGGATGACTAAGTTACAAAACGTTGACAATACCAAGTGCTGACAAGGATGTGGAGCCACAGGAACTCTCATTCATTGCTGGTGGGAATGCAAAGTCACACAGCCACTTTGGAAGACAATTTAGTACTTTCCCGCAGAGCTAAACACAGCCTTATCATGCAATACGGCAACAGTGCACCTGTTGGTTTTCCCCAACGGATTTTAAACTTTATGACCATGCAAAACTGGCATGCAAATGTTTATAGCAGCCTTTTTTCATAATCACCACAAACTAGGAGAAACCAAGATGTCTTGGTTATAAATCACTTGCTTGTGAGAAATTTATCTTTTTTTTTCTCTCTCTCTCTCTCTCTCTGGGGCTTCTCTCAATGGTGTTATCACACTCTGAAATGCTTCAATGATCAGTGATGATGAGACAGGAGCATTCCCTGGTTCCTTTCACAGGTCATGCAACAGAGGGGCAGCTCTCTGTTCTACTGCCCTGAGCTCAAACCCCTTATAGGAGGGGAACCATGCAGAAAGGAAGGTGCAGGAGCTGGGGTGAGCACTTTGGACTCTGGCCCCACAGTAGCATCTGGGGTGGGTGCCTGCAACCCCAGTGTTACAATGCTCTTTTAACTTTGCCTTGCAGATGGCTTATGTGTTAACCAGCTATGTGCCCCCTCTGCTTTTCTGCAAAGGCAGAGGGCAAGTGTGACAGCTTTGTGTATCCCAAGCTCTTGTCCAGCATCCTGGAAGAATCAGGTCACACAGGGACTGGAAGAGTGGTGAATGCAGGGGTTTACTGAGTGGTGGAGGTGACTCTCAGCAGGATGGATGGGTTGCTGGAAGGTAGAGTGGGATCTTCTCCTAGAGTTTGGCCATCCAGCAGCTGAAGTACCCTCTGATTGTCCCAGCCAAGCTCCTCTCGGTGTTCAGATGCTCCTCCAGGACCTCTGCTGCACCATTCTACTGTTCAGCTGCTTGTGTCCCCTTCTCCTCATCTGCTTCTGGAGCCTGGGGTACAGAGTTTATACGGGTATAGGATAGTGGGTATGGTGGGCCAAAAGGCAACTTTTGGGCACAAAAATAGGAATGTCTGTTCTCACTTAGGGCCACAGGTGTCCCGGTTTGAGGGTGGAGCCTTTGCTAAGGAATCACCCTCTTCTACCCAGTATTTCCCTGTCTTCTGTCTGTATCAATGAGACCACAGGGGTCTCCTAAAAACCCTTACTTGCAGCTACCCTGACATCTGTACATCTCGAAATGCTGTTGCCTCTGTGCAGAGGGAAATGGAGGTGGGTGAACTGAGTAGGCAGGCAGGCAGCACTGACATAACATAAAAGAAAGCAGAGCTGAGCATCTCCTGCTCCCCAAGCTTGGATGTAGCAAGAAATAGCGGAAACTGGGAATCACACTTCATATGGATCCAGCGGACTCCAGAAAGCCAGCTTTACACGGCATTAAGGCTCTTGGTAGGGGGTGATTGCCACACATTAGTTACACTGGGGAGAGGTATAAAATATTCAATAAAATGTTGATTTTCATTAATGTCAGTTCTTTCAGTATTTTCCATAACATGAAAAATTTATAGTTTTTAATTATATTTCACTACTTTCAATACTTCCCCTAATTGGCATCCATAAATATTCAAGATTTTTCTTTGCAGAGAGAGAGGAGGTGTGGAGTCTATCCAAAAAGCTAAACAAGTTGTTGATTGTTTTACAGACTGGCTCTTCAGAACGTCACAATGGAACAGACAGGGGGCTTCCAGGCCAACAGCATGGCAGGGAGCTCCGCGGAATGCCATGAAATCCAGAAGTCAGAATAAGGTGAGCTTAGCAGCAACCCACAGAACACGTCCACGCTTCATTGTGCCTGCGCCTCTGCTCCACTCCCTCCACCAGCAATGGCACAGAAACTGCACCAAAAGCAAGGTGAGGTGCCTCACAGCCTACCCTAAATTCTGCAGGTGTGGGCCAAGTGGAATTCCTGGACTTCCTCAGGCAAGATGAAAACACACAAGCTGCTTTCAAGAATTCCACAGTATTTTTCAGACAGAGGGACATGGGAGCTCCATGGTGAATAACTGTGAGGTCACATTTATTTTCTTCATGTTATCAAATGTCAGGAACCCAAGCACTCCTGGGAAGGGATGTGGGGGATGTGTCCTCAGAAAAAAATGCCTATTATCTTGAATTAAACATCGTGAACATTCTCACTCAAAAGTGAGAAGATGTCCTGTTCCTAAAGACTTTTTCAAATAAAAATAAGACTATTTCAAAAAATGTAAGACTATTATTTAAGAAAAAGAAAAGCTCAAGAAAGCAATCCAATTGTTAGAGGAAATTGGCGGAACAGTCACCAACTTCACGCTGTCACCTGCAGGGTTTCCTGCGGCTCCTCCAGCTGTGGTCCTGTATTATAGACTGAATTATCACTCTGCTATATGTAATTTTTGCTGCATTTAAAGGATGTGATTTTTGGCAAGGATGGGCATTCCTGGCTTGAAGTATGCTTTCAATATATCACACTTCACCTCTGAAGCCTCAGAAACATGGGGAGGTACTGAGCATATACTTAGGGCACTGGGAAATTATGAGAGATGAAAAACATAAAAGCTCCTAGAATTCATTGGAATTCATCAGAATGATCGAGACCTATAAAGTAGGCATTAGAAGACGTCTTTCTGTGCGATGTGGCTTGAAGCATTTGCTTCTTTCCCCTAGAATCTTTTCAATGTTAAATTCCTAGAAAAAAATGTTTTTAAAAATACTCAGTAAGTAGACTTTGAGAAAGAGACTATTATGTTAGGACTCAAGTTCTCTCCAAAGGTCTTGCCATGGTAAAATGTGCTTTTTCATGGTGTTTTACCACAGATTATTTACTTCAGTAAGAACTTATCATCTAGTAACTGAATTGGCAGACATTTTTCTATTTCCTCCATGCTATTTTTCTGCATTTGTCATAATATTTTCAATAGGAGCTAAGCATTATTTATTATAATAGCAAACTCAAGAAATTCAGCAAATGCTTCATTTCCAGTTAAGAGACACTTATAATGTTACCAAGTAATATCCCATGAAGTTCTGTAGACATATAAGTAGATTTCTGATGCTCACAGAAAGGTAGATTCATACGGGTTCCTTAAAGACCATTTTCTACTAAATTCCTCGTATTCCAAATGTTTGAATTACTTTTCATTCGTTGCATGTGCAGTTCATTTAAGAAGTGATTATTGTACCTATTTCTGGATATAACCTTCCTCATTCATGATGGTAAAGTAAGCTGAAATTTCAGATCATTACACTCTCACAGGTGGATTGGAGAATAACAAAGATGGTTTGCATCAGCCAGCCACGTGGCGGGCTGTCTGAGAGATTCATGAATGACCAGGGGACAGATCAGCGCCACCACAGTCTGCCCAGGTGGCAGCAAGACTTCTGATTAACTCAAAAGGCTCCAGTATCCTAAGGGAGAACTGAGCAGCACGTAAATGAGCATCCAGATTCCTGGAGTGACCACACAGCACTCACGTTGGAATCACATGCGGCCAAACCCATTTCTATCGTCCTGAAAGTTCACTTGGAAAGTTCTCAGGACCTCTTTATACAGGAGAATATGGGAGCTCCTTGTAAAACAAGTTGCTCTTTCTCCTCCTGACATCTGGGAGGCCAGTCCCGAGGGGCCATGAGGGCTGTGTTAGTAAAATTCACGACACTTCACTTCACTTTCACTTGACTCATGTGAGGAGCTGGTAGATTCTTGACCCCAGTTCCATCAGAGGCCCTGGAGTCCAGATCAGTAGGAAGGAACTTCATGGGATAATACTTGGAACTTTAATTACAAAGTGAGATGACAGGGGTACAACAGAGGGGTAATCACAACGCTCCCTAAAGATTTTAAAGGAAATCATCAGAAGAATTCATTTCACCCACTGCTGTGAGAGGGGAGGTTGGACGCAGCCTTTAATGTCTCTTCAGGTTCCCTTGCAGCCTTGTGTGGAGACACAGTAAGACCATCAGCTACCCTTTGCTGAACACGTTCACCCATTTAAACCCTACAGCAAGATGGAAATGCACAGCCTTTCATCCATGTGAAAGATGAAGACATCGTGACACAGGAGGCCCAAGTACCTCCCCGGGGCCACTTTGATAAGAAATGACGGTAGGGTGTCCTGTTCCAAGCCTCCAGCTGAACCACGACATGAAATCCCTCAAAGAAGACCCCAATTTAATGAACACTTAAGTGTCATGCACTGCTGAAGGCATTTTGCAGAAATTACCTCATTAAATCCCCACAGCACTGCTGTAAGTGAAGGTCACTATCCTCAACTTACAAAGAAATGGAGGCCTAGAGGGTGTGAGGGTCTGCCCCACATTTACTGAGGTCAGAGCTGATGTCCTTCCTGGCCCTTCTTCCTGCAGACTAGGAGGCTGGCCCTCCACACAAAATACCTACTTTAAAAAGTAGTGATTTAATTGCCTGATGGGGAAAAAAGTACAGAATACACCACCTCACACCAGAAAAGGGAAGCATTGACTCATTGTATGTATGAGGCCCTTTTATTGCACTGGAACGAGATCTGAAGGTTAATTGATAACGATGCAACTGTTGTCTCAGGCTGCCATCTAGGGGCAGGTGCTGAAGTGACGCCCTCCCCTCCATCCTGCCGCCTTTTCTCTGATCCATGGGATAGGGAAGCCACAGTTTGGGACTGAGGCAGAGCTGGACATTGGACAAGTACACACATGGGGCAGGTCTTTATTTCTTGCTTTTCCTTTGCACCTTTATAACCTATGTACCCAGGGTGATACGCCACGGTTTCACCGGTGCCCCAAAACTAGAAAGGCAGTTTTTCATAAGGGGAACACTTACCTGTCCTCAACTTTGCCACAAGCGCCACCTCCACAGAGATATGCTGAAAGTCCCCACATCCACCTGCCTTCTGTGCACACCTGGCTGCCGCTGTCACTGCCAACTCCTCACCTGGATGGCCTTCACAGAGTCAAACTTGTCCACTTTGTTGATGTGGTTGGCTATGCTGGTGTTGAGGGGGCAGGCAAGATGGGGTGGATGACAGTTGCATTGTGAGATTGCTGTTGGCGCTGCTGGCCGTAGGTATAGACGAGCAGGCTGAGGGTGGAGCTCCTCAGTCCCTCGTGATTATGTGGAACACTGGACCCTGTGGGGACAGGTACTGTGCTGTGGTGCTGGCTCCCTTCCCCATCCCTTCCTTCCCTTCCTGAACAATTCAGCCTTTGTGTGCAGAATAAGGCGGGTATATGAGAAGGGCTGCCCTAGCTCAGGGGCTCAGCGTGAGTAGAAGGGGGAGAAGCCCATCCACAGAGAGGAGCAGCCCAGCACTGCCATGCTAAGCAGCTCCACCTGGCCACAGAGCAAAGCATTCAGGAACTCAGGACAATGAGAAGGGCCTGTAGGTTTGCCCCTGCACCTGGGGCCAGGGGTGTCTGCACCTTAACCACACCAGCCTCCTCCCCATGGATTTTCCCAGCTGCCTTCCCTGTGCTCATGATCCTCACCACCTGGAAGGGACTCTTTCCTACCAGCACCAGCCATGGGGCTTGATGTCAAAGGGTCACTCAGCCACTCTTCGCCAAGTTTCCCCCGGGGCTCTGCCTGAGTCTGTCCTGAACCTCATGTAACCCTGCAATGGCCAAGAGGCCCCATGAGAAGCTGAGCCTCAGGTCAGGAGATGCCATCAAGACCTCATCTGTGATACTGGTGGAGGTTGACGATCCCTCTTTGTCCCTAAACCCTGAGCTTTTCCCTCTAAGCTGTGCTCCTTGGCTGCTCCAGACACCATGTTCCAGGAACCAAGGACTCCGGAGCTGGATCTGCCCCTTCAGGTGCACGGACACTGTGAAGGGGGTCTGCCTTCTGTCTGGCTCACTGTTGGGCAGAACTCACAACACACTCCTGACCACTGAAGTCCCAGTGGATGATGCAGTTCCTCGCACAGGCGCCCAGTGTACTCAGCACTAAGGGCTAGACCATCCGGGACGACAGCACTAAAACATTCCACAAGCATTCCACTCCCTGACAACCACCTCAACTTCTCACTTCCAGCTTAGTTGGTCAGTGGTTTCAGAATCTTTGGCCTTTCCTGACTCTGTTATGAAGCCTCTAGGGCTGGAGAACTCCCAGCCTGGGACAGGTGGATAAAGCATCCAGGGGGCATTCCACCTGCAAACACTGGGACTTTTACTGTAACACCGAGGCTGTACTTAGATAAGCAAGAGCCGATTTCACACGAGTTCTTAATTCTCTGTACTTCAGCTGTTAGCGCTCCCCAGGGTCAATGCCCTGTACTGATGGAAATACTTCCTGCTGCACTGATAGCTCATCTTTCATTAAAACATGGGGAAGACGCATGACGGTCTCCATATGCAGATATTGTGTCATTAGTCAAATGAATCATTCCAGCAGGTGCCTGGGGAAGGCTGGGGCCAGCTGACATCTTTATGGTGATTATATAGTCTTTGTGTCTCATGCAACTAAAAATAGCTCTCTAAGATGAAAATTTTCAATTGAAGCACATTTTTCTGCATAGAGAAAAATAGTCCCCATTAAATCTCTTTTGAAACTACTCGGTGTGGTGCTTTCTTTTGAATGTGGTTTTCTTTACCATTATTGGTCAGTAAGCAGAGATGGAAACCATCCTGTTGGTTAAGCAGTCTGATTTTTCAACAAACAGAAGAAAGTTTACATTGTCTCCCTAAGCACCCTAGAGCATCTTTGGTGGATAATTGCTTGTTTTTAACCTGTCAGTTCTAAAGTAAAATCCATCCATCCTCTCATCTGCCTATTATGTTGATGTGTCAATATCAGCAGCCTAAAGAGTTAAAACATCATTTCTGAAGATTGCAGAGTAATCAAATTTTCCATAAGTTTGATCATTATCAACATGAGTTGGTAATCAGTTGGCCCTGCTGGCTTTGACACACAGAAGCAACATTTTAGGATGGAAATGGGCTTGCATCATTTTCCTGGTGCTAAACTCCCACCTTTTAACCCGGACAGGATCGACCAGGAGCATCTGTGTTGCTAACAGTAAACCCCTCTTCTCCAAGCATGGTTGCAACATAGGTGGGTATTTTCGTGGCACACAGTATCAACTAAAAAGTCCAGATGTATTACAGATTTTAACCAGAGAATGTGTGTTTTTTTAACCAAGGTTGTAGAATGCCTCTCATATGTAGGTAAATCTTCATGCTTCATTATAATTGAGTTCATTCCAGAGGACTAGAGACTTGGCACTGACCGTTATGGACCTGCAATGCCAATGTATGTAAATGCTTCAATTCTGTTTCACTCCTGTGCTATTCCAACTAAGTATTATCTAGCCATCAATTATTTAATAACATATATTTATAATTTAACATACATGGCATTTGGGGTCCATGGAGTGTCTCCAGTCTCAATCTTGGCCACAAGATGAAGAAACAATTTATAAAAGATAAAAGAGACAGAAATCATTAGAAAACATCAGAAAGCAAGTAGGGAAATAACTGACCTCCACATGTGTTCTCTCCTAAGTCCTGGATCTTGCTACAGGTTCTTCAGGGAGAACAAAGAATATGGAGGGATGCTGACATTAATGCTTCTCTTTAAAAATACCTAAGTAGTTTTTATTTATACATGACTTACAGTTCTAGAAATTTCTTTTATGACTAAAAATTATAATCTTAAGTCAGGTGTTGAATTTTTTTACTTTGGGTTTTATGCGTGTTTATTTGTACATCTGCTTTTGGTCAGGAATACCTTGAGGAAGGATGGGAGGAAATTGCCCAGCATTGCCCCTTGGGCCAAAATCATGGCACTGGCTTCAGCCAAGTCCCCACGTTTGTGCTGGTTGCTGAGTAAAATACACACTTCCAGCTGTGCAACCCGGACAGTGCCTGCAGTGGTGGCCAGTGTTTCTGCCTCAGGTCTTTGGTTTTATCAAAGCTGGTGTTGTCACATTTCCTGCAAAGATGGACTAATCCATGAGGGCTCAAAGGAAATCACCTGAACAAATGAAGTCCCTCTGCGTGCTCTTTGCCATGCCAAAGACAAAACCCACAGCAAGTTGCCAGCGACAGGACAGATTTCCTCCGTGATTTAGCCCTCAAGGATAACACACCATACCAGGAGTCCAGAAATCTTTTTCTTTTGGAGGATGAGAATTAAAAATGGGTCATGAGCTGGGCTTCGTGGCACACACCAGCAGTCCCAGCTACTCGAGAGGCTGAGGTGGGAAGACACTTGAGTTCAACATAGTGAGGGTCCGTCTCTAAATAGAAAAGAAAGACCATGCCCTTACAGTTTTATTCCAATATTTAATGCAGGTGTTGATAAGGTGAAAAGTAATAATTCTCTTTAGAATATTATTATCATCTTTATAAATAAAAGAATAAAAGTAAAAGGAGAAAAAGAGCAAAAACTTGTGGTTCACATCAAGACCCAGATGTCCATTGTGGCGTAGAGAAAATGATTTACATGCATGCAGCATTACTCCTTAGGTGGGGGCGCAGTATTTGTTTGAGTTCTTTTGGAAAGCCTGTAGCATAGGGGCCCTTCTCCTGTCCAAAATAAGACTGATGAAGGCTTTCTATTTTTCGATATATATTAGGATCTCTTAAAGAAAGTGACTCTTTGGCTGAATAAAATTGTAAAAGCAAAAATCAGCACCATATTAAAATCATTAAAGGAAAGACTTTCATTGTTAAAATCAAAATTGGCTAAAACATAGTTAACAAATCAGGAAAATCACCATTCTAGAAAAAAATAAACAATGAACTAAATTCAACTTTTTAACTTTTGTTTTCTATGTATTCACGTTCTAAAGACCATAGGGCCACAACTGTTGATAAACCCGATGTAATAACACATATTTAAACCCAACTATTCGGCTTCATTTTGACAAATGGGTCCTCAAAAGATAGACAATGTTTTCACCCATAAATCTTTCTATCTCTAATTTTTGTGAATACATAACAGTTGTACATATTATGGGGTATATGTGATGCTTTGACAAAAGCATGCCACGTACCATGATCAAATCAGGGTAATTGGGATATCCACAACCTCAAGCATTTATTACTTCTTTATGTTAAGAACATTCAAATTTCATTCTTCAAGTTATTTTGAAATATACAATAAATTTTTGTTAACTACAGTCTCTCTATTGTGCTACCGAACACTAGACCTTATTTTTACTACCTAACTCTGTGTTTGTGCCCATTAACCAACACCCCTCTTTCCCTGACCTTCCCACTATGTTTCCTAGCCTCTTGCAATCTTCATTCTACTCTCTATCTCCATAAGATTAATTTTTTTAGTGCTCATATATTAGTGAGAACATACGATATTTGTCTTTCTGTGGTTGGCTTGTTTTACTACACATAATATCCTCCAGTTCCATCAAGGTGGTTACAAATGACAAGATTTTATTTTGGGGGGGGTGCTAAATAATATTCCATTGTGTGTGTGTGTGTGTGTGTGTGTGTGTGTGTGTATATGTATATGTATATATATATATTACATTTTATTTGTCCACTCATCAATTGAGAACACTTAAAGTGATTCCATATCTTGAAGCTGTTGTGAATAGTGTTGCAATTAACATGGGAGTGCAGACATATAAAACTCTTACAACCTAATGATAAAATATAAAATATGGGCAACAGTCTTAAATGGATACTCTACCAGTAATGACAAGTAAACATCTGAAAATAAGCGCAACATCAGTAGTCATTAGGGGAATGCAGGTTAAAAGCACAATGAGATAGGACAGCACAAACAATAGACTAGTGAAAATCAAAAGAAAGAGATTGACCAGAACAAGTCCTAGTGAGGATGTGAAGGAAAAAAAAAGAAAAAAGACACCTCTCTTACAATGCTGATGGATGTAAAATAGCATAGCCTCTTTGGGAAACAGTTTGAAAGTTTCTAAAAACATTACCTTTACATGGCCCAGTTACTCCATGCCTAGGAATCTGCTTGAGTAATAAAAGCAAATAGTCACACAAATTCCTGTGCATCAAAATCACAGCAGCTTTATTTGAAATAGGCAAGCACTGGAAAAATCTAAATGGTCATCAAAAGGTGAATGAATCAGCAAATAATGGTATATTCATACAACAGAATATTAGCAATAACAAGAAATTAAACTGATGCAGGCAATAACATAAACCAATTTTAAAAACACTTATGCTAACTGAAAGAAGGCAGAAAAAGAGGAAAATACATAATGTATGTTTGAATTTATAGAAAGTTCTAGAAAATGTAAAGTACTCTATAGTGACATAAAGCAGACCCCTGTTTGCAACAACAGGGTTACTGAAGATGTTGGTAAGTATCTGTTTCAAAGGGTCATAAAAAAGTTCTTGATGTTCATTATTTCAACTCTGTGATATGCAGATGTCAAAAGTCACCATATTGTACACTTTAAACTTATGTAGGTGATTGTATGAGTCATCGTTTACTAAAGCTGTAAAAAATGTGATTCGACAACTGTTATGGATTGAGTTATAGCCCCCATCCACTGTTTATACATTGAAGTACTAATCCCTAGAACCTCAGAATGTGGCTATGTTTAAACATGGGGTGTTTACTGAGGTAATTAAATTAAAATATAGTCATTAGGGTGTCCAATATGACTGATGTCCTTATAAGAAGAAAAAAATTGAATACAGTCACATACAGAGAAAATACCATGTGAAGATACAAGAAAAATACAGCCATCTACAAGCCGAAGAGAGCTGTCTCAGAAAAAGTTAAACCTGCTGACACTGATCTTCTGTGCTTCCAGAACAGTGAGAAAATAAATTTCTGTTGTTTAAGCCACCCAGCCTGTGGTATTTTGTTATGACAGTCCTAGCAAACTAATACAATAACTTACTTAAACTTTCAGAATTCAAAAACATTTTCTCTTTCCAATGTCTATTAAACATAATATTTCTGTTAAGGGAAAATGAGGAATCAATCAAATATTTAACAAAAGTTATAATACTAGTAATAAGAAGGCAGGCATTTGCCTAGAGCATTATAATTTTCAAAAACACCCACCCATATCTTATTTTGTCTCAATAGAACATTTGCTGGTAATTTTTGTTTTTTCTTCATCTGTACCATGAGATAACACCTATATAACCCACACACCAGGAAACAGGTAGACCATAGATGGAAAAGTGCAGTTCATAGAGCATGGCTGCCTGGATGTACAGAGGAGAATCAGGCTCTTGTCAAGATGGTGTCACTTGTTAAGATGGTATGAGAATGAATGGCTTGTCCAGATGGTGTGAAAGCTAGCTTTGGAAACAAGTTTGTAATTCAAGGTGCCTTGGCTTTTTAAAAAATACATATCTGGTAATGTTTCTATGGAGATAAGCTTAAGTGTGCACGTTCCCACTAATTCTATGATCATGCACATTAATGATCTCACACCAGGAAGCTAAGACATGTAAGCTTCCCTACAGTATTTCAAACAGTATTTATTCCAGTTCATTTTTCAATACTTAAACCAATTTGTAAGTGATCTAGCCTAATAGTTGCCCTCATCCAAACTGTCCTAGTTTTATAATGAATTCCCCCAAGCAAAGCAACTTTGCAGGGATGTGGAGATACTAAGGCTGTTTGAAATGTAAACAGGATGAGGGAGCCCTAGAGGTTTATGTGGGCATTTGTAATAGAATCCAGTTCCTAAATCATTCTCACATGTGTGGCTCAAAGTAAACATAACACGATACCGCTATCATTTCCAATTTAACTGCCTTGAGGGCTAAATTCTGAAAGCCAAGGAAATAGATGCTTCCAGTATTAAGGTAAATTGAAGAAGACCTTCAAATACCTCTTCAATTTCATGTGTGCTCCCTTTGTAAAACTGCCTGCTTTGGGCTCCTTTTCACTTATTTCTTCTTTCATCTCCTAGAAATTACTTCCATTTGTCTGGAGGCTGGACTTTCATTCCATTGAGATCTCAGACACCTGCAGGATAATTACAACCAGCAAAAAGAACCTCATCTTCCCGGAAAGGGCACCATTTGCTGAAACCTCTCTGAAGGCTCCTCCATCCTTCCCTCTCCTATTCTAACCGCTTTCTCTGCCTTGACCCTGCCACAGCTTGGGATGGGGACTTATCATCTTCATCACTTCCACCTGGGCTTCCCATGATCATAGGCTCTTTAACCCAAAGCCTTACGGTCATAGGAGTACTGTTCTGTGACTATGGACACTACCTTTGACGTCTGTCAGAGGGAAATCTCCATGAGGAGAGGTACTACACTCATCCCAGTGACCTCAGCTCCCAGGATAGCTTTAGCACACACTAGAAATACCTCTGGCTGATTGTTGAATGATGAGGAAACGAGAGTTGGTTAATTGATCTTCCTTGCTGCCAGAGCACACCATTAGTTCATTCCATTTCTCCAGAAAACATTTTGGGGTAACCCACAGTGTACCACTCACAGGGGTTACAAAGGCACAGTGCTATGGTTCAGGTCAAAAAAGAACTTGGAGTTCAACAAGGGGGCCTCCTGTGAATAGTGCCAACCCAGTATGGTCACTGGCTAGTGGGCTAATGACAAGATACAGTGGTTAAATCAACCAGGAACCAAATGAGCAGGAATCATGGCAGCTATACCAAGCACCCTCTCCTGGGCTGAGTTTTGAGGGATGGGAAAATTGGCCAAGTAGACAAGCAGAAATGGGGATAGGAGTCATTCCAAACATTAGGTACAACATTTAAAAGGCATGGAAGCCTGAAAGTGTGGCATCTTTTTCAGTAGAAACAAGCAGCTTTATGTTGCTGAAGTCTCAATACACTGAGCCTAGGAGTGCTGATAAAAGTGCCTATACATTCTCAAAATGTTTACAGCATGACTTATCTTATTTAACAATTTATTATCTAATAATTTATCAGTTAACATAATTGTCTCCCACACTAGACTGTGCATTCTTTGTGGAACACCTAGTAAGGAACAGGTTTGTAATATGCTCAGTGAGCATTTGTTGGATGGAGGGATGGATAAATTGATGGATGGATGGATGGATGCATGGATGACTATGTATATAAAACTGAAAACACACAGTTCCCAGCTTTGTGGCTGAGGCTCCCAATAATGTTTCTGTTCGTATAGCTTCATGGCTTATCCTAGGGTGCCTCTGTCTGATTTTCTCCAACCTCAGGAGACTCCTCTGCCCACCCAGCTTTCCCACCCATGCTGATGCCAAGTGGCTGGAAAAGGTCACCAAGCTGCTCTTTCCCAGCCCCAGTGGAAGGATACTTTCAAAGGGGCTGAAAGGCAGTCCATGAGTGACATCACTAGATTCAGGTCCATCAGCAGCATGAAAATGGATTAATACAGTAAACTGGTGCCAGTAGAGTGGGATGCTGCTGCAAAGATATTCAAAAATGTGGAAGTAACTTTGGTACTGGGTAACAGGCAGAGGTTGGAACAGTTTTGAGGGCTCAAAAGAAGACAGAAAAATGTGGGAAACTTTGGAACTCCCTAGAGACTTGCTGAAAAGCTTTGACCAAAATGCTGACAATCATATGTACAATGAAATCCAGGCAGAGGTGGTCTCAGATGGAGATGAAGAACTGGTTGGGAAATGAAACAAAAGTGACTCTTGTTATATTTTAGAAAAGAGACTGGTGGCACTTTGCTCCTGTCCTAAGAGGTTTGTGGAACTTTGAAACTGACAGAGATGATTTAGGGTATCTGGCAGGAGAAATTTCTAAGCAGCAAAAAATTCAATATGTGACTTGGGTGCTGTTAAAGGCATTGTTTTAAAAGAGAAACAAAGCATAAAAAGTTCAGAAAATTTGTAGCCTGACCAATTTGATAGAAAAGAAAATCCCATTTTCTAAGGAGAAATTCAAGTGAGCTGCAGAATTTTACATAAGTAATGAGAAGCCCAATGTTAATTAATGGAGAAGATGTCTCCAGGGCATGTCAGAGATCTCTGCAGCAGCCCCTCCCATCACAGCCCCAGAGACCTAGAAAGAAAAAATGGTTTCCTTCTAGGAAACCCTGGGTTTGGGCCCAGAGTCCCTCTGCTGTCTGTGGCCTAAGAACTTGGTGCTGTGCATCCCAGCCATTCCAGCCATCACTAAAAGGGGCCAAGGCTCAGGCCATGGCTTCAGAGGGTGCAAGCCCCAAGCCTTAGCAGTTTTCATGTGGTGTGGAGCCTGTGGGGGCACAGAAGTCAAGAAGGAAACCTTCCGCCTAGATTTCAGAGGATGTATGGAAATGCCTGAATGTCCAGGCCTAAGTTTGCTGCAGTGGCAGGGTGCTCGCTGAAACCTCTGCTAGTGCAGGGCAGAAGGGAAATGTGGGGTGAGCATCCCCACACACAGTCCCACTGGGGTGCTGCCTAGAGGAGCTTTGAGAAGAGGTCCACCATCCTCCAGATCCACCAACAACTTGCAACATATGCCTGGAAAAGCCACAGACACTCAATACCAGCCCATGAAAGTAGCTGAGAGGGAGGCTGTACCCTGAAAAGCCACAGGGGTGGAGCTGCCCAAGACTATGGGAACCCATTTCTTGCATCAGAGTAACCTGCATGTGAAACATGGAGTCAAAGATTATTTTGGAGCTTTAAGATTTGACTGTTCGGCTGGATTTCAGACTTGCATAAAGCCTGTAGCCCCTTTGTTTTTGCCAATAACTGCCATTTGGAATGGCTGTATTTATCAATGTCTATACCCTCATTGTATCCAGGAAGTAACTAACTCGCTTTTGGTTTAACTGGCTCATAGGCTGACAGGACTTGCCTTGTCTCAGATGAGACTTTGTATAGTGGACTTCTGAGTTAATGGTGAAATGAGTTAAGACTTTGGGGGACTATTGGGAAGGCATGATTGGTTTTGAAATGTAAGGACATAAGATTTGGGAGGAACCAGGGTTGGAATGATATAGTTTGGCTGTATCATCACCCAAATTGCATCTTGACTTGTAGCTCCCACAATTCCCACATGTTGTGGGAGGAACCTGGTAGGAGGTAATTGAATAACGGGAACGGGTCTTTCCCGTGCTATTCTTGTAATAATGATTAAGTCTCACAAGATCTTATTGTTTTAAAAAGGGGAGTTTCCCTGCACAAACTCTCTTCTCTTGTCTGCCACCATGTGAGAAGTGCTTTTCACCTTCCACCTTGATTGTGAGGCCTCCTCAGCCACATGGAACTATGAGTCCAATAAACCTTTCTTTTGTAAGTTGCCCAATCTGGGTTATGTCTTTAACAGGTGCCTACAAACAGACTAATACAGTGGCTAAGTCCCTCAGCTGTAGTGGGTCTGTGACAGTAGCTCACATATTTTACAGAGAAACTTCTTACAAAGAAACTACAACTTTCTTACTTCCCCTTGAAAATACTGAAACAAAAGAAAAACTTAATAACCTACAGATATGTTCTGAAATAAAGGCAGAATTTAACTGCTCTTATACACAATGGAGTCATGATCTTTTGTTAAAGTCATCCACCTGGAAAAATAAAAACATGATTTAGACCTTTTCTGAACCTGTTCTTTGCCTGTTAACCTTTAGAAAATGAATTAAAGCTATGAAAGGTGCTGAGTTAACTGCTACTGAATCAAGGACCATGGAGACAGATGTCTGCTCTGGAACCATGTGATGAGCTGGACACTTGCCAGGAGAACTAAAAACGTATCAAAATGACCTCACTGTACATTAAATGCTTCTCCAAAATTCAGAGCACACCCATCAATCTGGTGTTTCTCCAGGAACATTTGTAGAAGTGATAGTAGTCATATAATAACAGTAAGAGTAGTATAAAAACTAATACATTTTAAATACTTACTTGGTATCAGATATAGCTCTAAACACTTTACATATATTAAATAAACTAATGAACCACTATCAAAATTCCTATCCATTTAGGCTAAAACTTATACCCAATTACAAAGATTGATAAGATTTAATAATTTCCTCAGATTGTGGGCAATATTACAAAGGCCTTAACACCAAATATGCAAATCAAAGTTCTTGGCCACGAGAAGGCCAACAGACTGAGAGATACAGGAAGTATTATTAAGCTTCATTCTTTCACAAAGCCCAGTTCAAAACACGGCCAGGATTCTTTTCAGAGAAAATAAATTAGGGTAGATACTGTTTTGAGTAGCACTTGAAGCATTAAGCCATACAAAATCTCCAGGCCTTTCTAATCCAGGTTCATCATATATTGTTAAAGGGAATAAAAGATGTGTTTTATAAACAAGTACTGCATTTGTCCTTGGCTTATATGTGAATATTTATCTATCTATCTATCTATCTATTTATCTATCTATCTATCTATCTATCTATCTATAAATGAGAGAGAGAAAGAGAGAGAGAGAGAGAGAGAGAGAGAGAGAGAGAGGCATTACATAAGATAAACATTCAGAAATTATAATATAATTAATATATTAAGAAATACTATCATATAAGTTCTAATTTGGTGTGATTAAAAAAGATACTAGACAGTTTGCCTTGCAAAAGCACACAAGTAGTTTAAGATGCTAAACAATCAAGAAAACGTACTAATTTTAAGTGGCAGAAATAGTGAAAGGGAAGAAATGTTCTGTTTTCTGACATCTGCATTTTAACAGTAGAAAAATATAGAATGTTAACAAAAAGGTAAAAATTTTACATTTTTTATAATTATTTTTTAATTAAAACCTTCCTGTAGAATAATAGAAAACTCATCATTCCAGACACTGTGTTATTTTTTATGATAATCCCATGTACTTCCTCTTTCAAAAGCCATGCTTTGGGTCAGCAGTGGCATCCATAACACATCTGAAACCAAAGAAGATCATGGTTTATCACCCACATCCCTTATATGACAAAATTTTTTTCAGTAGTAATTATATAATGAAACACATATTAATAATGGTGGGAAAAAAATACAGTCAGTAAAAATGTCCTTTTACTAAACTTCATCTATGTATATAACGTTACAATTAAAAATAAAAAATAAAGTAAGTGTTATAATTTAAAAAGTTAAAATGGAAGCCTCCCATTCCAAAACGGTGGTATAGAAGCAAGCTGACCTCATTACCTCCTCCCCACGGAAACCCAGAAATAAATACGAAGTGCAAATATCACCAATAATATTCCAGGACTCAGATATGAGAATGAGACCATTCCTGGGCCACAGAGAAGTTAAAAAATTTTAAGCACACAGTAAGATTATCAGACTTTCATATTCACAGTGCCTCTCCGCCCAATCTGCCCATCACAAAGCATGTGAAAAATTTCCCTCAACATACAGCCCCTACATAAGAAAAAGTGACAACATGGACAACCAGCTTGTCCACCAATTGCAGCTCAGTAGGAGACCTTTCCCTTTTGCCCATAGAAACCATCAGTCATGTCTTAAGGGAGAGATATCCGTGAAAACAACCAGAGACAAAGAGGGAAGGTGTAACTATCATCCCTAGGCCTGAAAACTCTGCTCTGTAATTTTGCCAAAATAGACATGAAATCAAAGTGGCTGTTCAGTAACATCATGCTGTAAGAGGTTCATTTCACAGGTCCCCTAGGCATAAAGCTCCAGCCTTCTCGGGATACTGGCATACCCCCCTCTGAAACCTTCTGATTGGGGATAGGTGGTACTCTGTTTACCTATCAAGGCAAACTTTGTCTTAAGGTGTCATCTACTGCTGACAAGGAGGTAGCTAGCTAGCAGGGGAAATAAAGAACGAATATCAAAAGGTAAATTACAAAGAATCTCTAAGCAAACATATCCAATAAAAAAAAATGTCAGAGAAGACTAGAATAAATAACTAATTCTTCAATGAAAAAAACACAGATGTACATCCAATAGAAACAATAGCAAACAGAGAACGATGATCTCTTTTAAACGGACAAAGCAAGGAAAAAGTGACTGACCCTAATGACTTGGTGATATGGGAACTCTCTGACCAATAATTAAAAATGGCAATTTTAAGGAAACTCAGTGATATCCAGGATAATACAGAAAAGCAATTCAGAAACTTATCAGAGAAATTTAACTAAATGATTGAAATAATCATAATAAAAAATCAAACAGAAATCTTGGAACTCAGAAATTCATTTAAGGCTCTCAGCAGAACAAGTTAGGGAGAGGAAATAATCAACAAGCTCTAAGACAAGCCATTTGAAAATAAATTATCAGAAGGGGAAAAAAGAATGGAAACAAATGCAGATTGCCTACAAGATATAGAAAATTATCTTAAAAGATCAAACCTAAGAATTACTGATATTCAAGAGAGAGCTGAGCAAGAGCAAGGGGTGGAAAGCTTATTCAAAAGCAAATAATAACAGTAACAGAAACTTCCAAAACTTAAGGGCTAAATATCCAGCTATAGGAAGGTCAGTGAACACCGAACAGATTCAACTCAAGAAAAAGTACTCCAAGGCATATAACAATCAAACTATCAAAGGTCAGAGACAAAGAGAGGATCCTAAAAGCTGCAAGAGAAAATAACATATAAAGAAACTCCAATTCATTGTGCAACAGACTTCTTAATGAAAGCCACACCAGGAGAGAGTGGGATGACATTTTCAAAGTTCTAAAAGAAAAAAAAACACTTCCATTCAAGAACACGATATCCAGCAAAGCAATCCTTCAAATATGAAGGAGCGATAAAGTCTTTCTCAAACAAAAGCTGAGAGAACTCACCACCAAGAGACCCATCTTACAAGCAATGATAAAAGGTGTTCTTCAATCTAAAAGAAAAACAAAGAAAACATTTGAAGATATAAAACCCACTGATAGAATTAAGTACATAGAAAACCAAGACTATGCTAATACTGTAATTATGTTGTGCAATCCACTCATAATTCTAGTATGCAGAAAAAAAGACAAATCTATCCAAACAATAATATATAAAGCAACCTGTTAAGAAATAGGCAGTATAAAAATATGAAAATTGAGACCGTACGAAGTCAAAATGGGGGAATAAAGTGTACAGAATTTTTCCATTTTTTCTTTCTATTCTTTCCTGTGTGATCTAAGATAAGTTTTCATATCTTTGAAATAAATTTGTATATTTATATGTTGGTTTTTTTGTAAGCCACATAGTAATTACAGTGCAAAATCTATAATAGAGTCATAAAAATAAAAACATTGGCTAGATGCAGTGGTTCACACCTATAATCCAAGCATTTTGGGAGGCCGAGACAAGAGAACTATTTGAGGTCAGGAGTTCAAGACCAGCCTGAGAAACATATTTAGACCCCATTTCTACAAAAATTTTAAAAATTAGCCAGGAATAGTTGCATGCACTTGTACTTTTAGGTGCTCAGGAGGCTAAAGTGGGAGGTTCACCTGAGCCCAAAAGTTCAAGGCTGCAGTGAGCTATGATTGTATCACTGCACTCCAGCCTGGGTGCCAGGGTGAGACCCTGTCTTTACATTTTTAAAAAATCTGTAAATTAAAACATACTAACAGAGAAAGTCATTCAACCACAATGGAAGAGAGTTTTTAAAAAGAAAGAAAAGAGTTACCAAAAAAAAAAAAAAAAAAAAAAAAAAAACACAAAAAACAAACAAACAAACAAAAAACAGAAAACAGGGAAAAATGTCAGTAGTAAGTCCTTACTTACCAATGATAGCAAGGAATGTTAGTGAATGAAATTCTGCAATCAAAAAGCATAGAATGGCTGAGCAGATAAAGAAACAAGACTGAACTGCATGCTCCATACAAGAAATCTACTACACCTATAAAGACATACACAGACTGCAAATAAAGGAGTGATAAAACATATTCCATGCAATCCTAAAACCAAATGGGACCAGGAGTAGCTATACTTATATAAGATAAAATAAACTACAAATAGGAGGCTGTAAAAAAGAGGTAAAGATGGTCACTATACAATGATAAAGGGGTCAAATCAACAAGATAATTGATATGGTTTGGTTGTGTCCCCACCCAAATCTCAACTTGAATTGTGTCTCCCAGAATTTCCACATGTTGTGGGAGGGACCTAAGGGGAGGTAATTGAATTACAAGGCCTGTCTTTCCCTTGCTATTCTCTTTATAGTCAATTAGTCTCATGAGATATGAGGGGTTTCTGCTTTTGCTTCTTCCTCATGCTCTCTTGCTGCTGACATGTAAGAAGTGCCTTTGAGCTCCCACCATGATTCTGACCTCCCCAGACATGTGGAACTGTAAGTCCAATTAAACCTCTTTTCTTCCCAGGTTCAGGTATGTCTTTATCAGAAACATGAAAATAAAGCAATACAATAATATGACAATTATAAATATCTATGCACCCAACACTGGAGTTCCCAAGGATATAAAGCAAATGTTAATAAACCCAAAGGGCAGAAATAGACTGTAATACAATAATAGTAGGGGCTTCAACACTCCTCCTATGGTAAGGAAAAAATCGTGTAGGCAGAAAAAAAAAAAAGAAACATTGACACCAACTAGGCCTAACTAAAATGCACAGAACATTTCATCCAACTACTGTAGAAAACACATTCTTATCAGCATATAGAGGTCCAGAATAGACCCAAAAAATCCAGAATAGCCACAGTAAAAGTATCAACAAATTCAAAAATGTAGAATCATATCAAGTGTCTCTTCAGACCACAATAGAATAAAACTAAAAATTAATAGCAAAAAAAAAAAAAAAAAAAAAAAAACTTTGAAAAACACACAAACACATGAAAGTTATGATATGGTTTGGCTATGTGTCCCCACCCAAGTCTTATCTCGTAATCCCGCACGTCAAGGAAGGGACATGGTTTCAGGTGACTGGATAATGGGGGCAGATTTTCCCCATGCTCTTCTCATGGTAGTGAGTTCTCATGATGGTTTAAAAGTATAAAACATCTCTCTTCTCTCCTGCTGCCATGTAAGATGTGTCTCACTTCTTCTTTGCCTTTTGCTATAAATGCAAGTTTCCTGAGGCCTCCCCAGCCATACAGAACTGTGAGTCAATTAAACTTATTTTCTCATACCAAGTCTCAGGTAGTTTTTTATAGCAGTGTGAAAATGAACTAATATATAGAATTTGGTACCAGAGTTTGTGCACTGCTATAAAGATAGCTGAAAAGGTAGAAGCTACTTTGGAACTGGGTAACACGCAGAGGTTGGATCAGTTTGGAGGGCTCAGAAGAAGACAGGAAAATGTGGGAAGATTTGGAACTTCCCAGAGTCTTGATGAATGGTTTTCGCCAAAATACTGAAAGTGATATGGACAATGAGGGGCAGCAGAGTATAAAAGTTTGGAAAATTTGCAAGTTGACCATCTGTTAGAAAAGAAAATCCTATTTTCTAGGAAGAAATTCAAGCTGGCTGCAGAAATTTGTATAAGTAAAGAGAAGCTGAATGTTAATAGCCAAGACAATGGAGATAATGTCTCCAGGGCATTTCAGAGATCTTCATGGCAGCCCTTCCCATCACAGGCCCAGAGGCCTAAGAGGGAAAAATAATTTTATGCAGGGCCCAACTGCTCTGTGCAGCCTTAGGACATGGTGCTATGCATCCAAGCCACTCCAGCTCTCAGTTATGGCTAAAAGGGGCCAAGGTACAGCTTGGGCCATAGCTTCAGAGAGTGTAAGTTCCAAGCCTTGGTGGCTTCCCTATGGTGTGGAGCCTGTGGGTGTGCAGAAGACAAGAGTTCAGTTTTGGGAGCCCCCACCTAGATTTCAGAGGATGTGTGAAAATGCCCAGATGTTCAGGCAGAAGTCTACAGGAGGAGCAGAACCCTCCTGGAGAATTTTCACTATGGCAATGCAGAGGGGAAATATGGAGTTGAAGCTCCCACATGGCATTCCTACTGAGGAACTGCCTAGTGGAGCTGTGAGAAAGCTGCCACTATCTTCCAGCTCCCAGAATGGTAGATTCATCAACAGCTTGCACTGTGTGCTTGGAAAAGCTGCAGGCACTCTACGCCAGCCTGTGAGAGCAGCCACGAGGACTATGCCCTACAGAGTCACAGAGGCAGAGCTGCCCAAGGCATTTGGAGCCCACCCTTTGTATCAGTATGCCCTAGATGTGAGACATGGAGTCAAAAAGGTCATTTCATAGTTTTAAGATTTAATGATTATCCTGCTCCTTTCAGACTTGCATGGGGACTGTAACCCCTTTGTTTTGGCCAAATTCTCACATATAGAAAAGGAATATTTATTTATCCAATGCCTGTACCTCCACCATATCTTGGAAGTAATTAACATTTTTTTGATTCACAGGCTCATAGGCAGAAGGAATTTGCCTTGTCTCAGATAAGACTTTGGACTTGGACTTTTGAGTTAATGCTGGAATGTGTTAAGACTTTAAGGGCCTATTAAAAAGTTATGATTGGTTTTGGAATGTGAAAAGGAACTGATATTTGGGAGTAGCCAGGGGCAGAATGATATGGTTTGGCTCTGTGTCCCCACCCAAATCTCATCTCAAATTGTAATCCCCACATCAAGGGAGGGACCTGGAGGAAGGTAATTGGATCATGGGGGTGGATATTCCTCATGATGTTCTCATAAGTAAGAGCTAATGATCTAGTGGTGAGTTCTCACAAGATCTAATTGTTTAAAAGTATGGTACTTTCCCCCTCACTCTATCTCTTTCCTGCTGCCATGTAATACATGCTTTGCCTTCTCTTCACTTTCTGCTGTGATTGGAAGTTTCCTGAGGCCTCTCTAGTCATGCAGAACTGTGAGTCAATTAAACATTTTTCATTATAAATTAGCCAGTATAAGGTATGAAAACAGACTAATACAACATAGATACAACAATCTTCAACAAAATACTAGTAAACCAAATTCACGAACACATTAAAAAAGATCATTCTTTATGATCAGGTGGGATTCAACCCAAGGATACAACATATGCAACCCAAGGCTCAACATTTGCAAATTAATAAATGCAATACATCCCATTAACAGAAGCAAGAACAAAAAACATATAATCCTCTCCAAAGACAGTAAAAAGTATTCAATATAATTCATCATCCCTTTATGAAAAAAATTTTCAACAAAGTGGGTATAGAAGAAACATACCTCAAAATAATAAAGGCCATTTATGACAAACCCACAGAAAACATACTCAATCGGGAAAAAAAAAAAAAAAAAAAATTTTCTCTAAGACAAGACAAGTATGCTCACTTTCACCACTTCTATTTGACATAATACTGGAAGTTCTGACCACAGAAATTAGGCAATTAAAAAAAATACAGGGCTAACAAATTGAAAATAAAGAAGTCAGATTAGTCTTATTTGCAGATAACATAATCTTATATGTAAAATAACTTAAATTCAACCAAAAAACTGTTAGAACTAATAAATTTAGTGTAAAGTTGCAAGACACAGTATCAGCATACAAAAATTAGTAGTATTTACACAAGCCAAAAGAAAGCAATATGAGAAAGAAATCAGGAAAGCAATTCCATTTACAATAGCTATGAAGAGGATAAAATATCTAGAAATCAGTTTAAAGACATGAAAGATTTATACAAAGAAAACTATGGAACACTGATGAAAGTAATTGAAGCAGAGACAAAAATATAAAAGGATATTAGACAGCCCATGCTTGTGGATTGGAAGAATTTATGCATTTATAGTCATTTCATTTTTTACAAAGGCAACAAAATTAAAAGTATTGTTTTCCTGTTTTGTCTATCAGTTTTGGTAAGGTGAATTTTTCAGAGAATTTGTCCAATTCATCTACATTTTCAAATCACTGACATAAGAATGTTGATTATGTTTTCTCCTGATTTTTAATAAGTCTGCAGGATGTGTCATAATGTTTCTTATTTCATTCCTGATATTGGAAATAGGCCGTTTTTTTTTTCTGCTTTATTTTTTGCTAGGAGTATAACAATTGTATTAATCTTAACCAACTTTTGTTTTGCTGGTTTTCTCTATTGTATTTTTTGTTTTTTCTATTTCACTGGATTCTTCTTTCATCTTTATATACTTCTCTATCCCTGGTGCTTAATTTGCTGGTCCTTTTCTAGCTTCCCAAGATGGGATCTTTGATCACAGACTTTTAAGCTTTTAAAATTTTATGATATAAGCATGTACATCCATAAATTTCCCTTCAAGCACTGCTCTAGCTGCATCATTCAAATTTTGGTATCTCCTTTTATTCTTCATCAAAATATTCTCTAATTTCCCTTGTGATTTTCCTTTGACTCACAGAAAATTGTTCTGTGTATTGCTTCTTTTCTAAATATTTGGTGATTATTCTTAGTTTCATTTAGTTACTGACTTCTGGTTTAATTCTCAGAATTACACTGTACAGTTGCAATCTATCTTTTTGAAAGTTGGTCTATACTGGTGATTATTCAGTATAAACTGTAAGATAATTTCTATTCTGAATTTGTTGGCTTTGGAGTTGTATGTCAATTAGGTTCAACTGGCTAATTATATTATTAAAATGATTTTGAAGGCTTCCATAGCATTTTATCTGCTTTTCCTTTCTGCTACTAATAGTGGTATGTTAAATTTCCATTTTAATTTAGGTTTGCCTTTTTCTCCTTTTAGTACTGACAACTTCTGCTTTATGTATTTTGAAGCTTTGTTATTAACTGCATACATAGAATTTGCATGTCTTCAATTGACTTACAGTCACTGTGAAAAATATCTGTAGTAGTATTGCTTTGTGTCTAGTACCATTGCTTTTATATCTCTATTACTATTGCTTTGTGTGAACTTAAAATAGATTTTTAGTTCAAGCAATTCTGCTTCCTCAACCTACCAAGTAGCTGGGATTACAGGCATTCATCACCACGCTCGGCTCATTTTTTACTTTTAGTAGGGGTGTGGTTTCACCATGTTGATCAGGCTGGTCTCGAACTCCCAACCTCAGGGAAATATTTTGTTCCTTTCTGTGATAACTACATCTACATTCTTGTTTGCATGGTATATCCTTTTCCAAATTTGCAAACTTTCTTAATCTTAAAATGTGTGTCTTCTCAACAACATATTGGTAGGTTTGCTTAACAATCTTTCACTTGAATTGTTTAGTAGAATTATATATAACATAATTACTGCATGCTTTCAACAACATGTACTTGGTTTGCATAGAGTGCTAACTGTAAATAATGTCAGATACAGATTTATGGGACATAGCTGTCCAGAAAATTTTCTATCAGCTGTCTAAATTTTGGCATATAATGCAGACAATATTTGGTATAAAATACAGACATTCTTGACCGACATAGCTCCTTTTTAAATAAGTGATATCCCATAAGCAATGTAGGCATCACGTGGTAAATCTGTTAGGAAGAGCCTGCTGCAGCAAAGAAGAACTAGGGGAATGGGACAGGCAGTCCTAGAAAATTACTTGTACCTTTGCTATTAGTCAAGCTTGATGATGGTTAACATTTCTGACTCACATGTCTGATTTGATAATCTGATCTTTTGTGGTTGCCTGCTTCAACCACAACCACAATAATTTCCTTTAGAATGCAAGCTAGGTCATGTTACTCCTCCTGTTACACGTAGTCAGGCATGAGCAGGGCAGAAGAGGGCTCTCCCACCCACTAGGAATGTTGAGTTCAGGCATGATCACAATGCCTCTCTAAAAGTGATAAACTGGCAGCCAGTGCCAGGGAGAGGCCATTTCCTGATGGTCTGCACCTGCTGCATTAAAGTGGTGATTGAATACAGACACTAGGAAGAAGCCACTTCCTGGGCATGCGCATTAAATGACAAAATTGCAGAGACTGACCTTCAGGGCACTCCACAGGAAAATGGAAAAAAGCCTCAGATAGGCTTGTGTATAGCTTCCTAAACACTGTGGGTGCTCACTTCTCCAGGATAAGAGGGGCACTGCATGTGCGGGCAGCCCACCCTATGGGAAGAATCACGGGAAAAGGGCCAGCCTGTAAGTCCGAACATCACTGTTAAACAGGGCACTTGACCTTGATGCCAGATTGAGTCTCTTCCAAGCATAGTCTTCTTTCTTCCCTGCTCTAAAGCCTTTTAAATAAACTTCCACTCCTGCTCTGAAACTTGCCTCAGTCTTTTTCTGCCTTATGTCCGTCAGCTGAATTCTTTCTTCAGAGAAGGCAAGAACCGAGGTTGCTGGTAACTCAAATACCTTCTACTGTTAACACTCTGACCAAATGGCTTTCTGTTCATTTAGAGTAAAAGCCAATGTCCTACAATTGTCTGAAACCATTATCAGACCTCCCCACTTCTCTTCTATAGTCATCACTTATTATTATTACCCTTTGTCACTCTGTTCAATATCCAATGCCCTCCTTGCTGTTCTAACTTGACTGGCAGCTCTGTCACAGGCATTTGAACTAGAGTGACTCTATCTTGAGTAGAGGCTGGGTAAAATGAGGCTGAGGACTGCTGGGCTGCATTCCCAGGAAGTTAGGCATTCTTAATCACAGTCTGACAGGAGGTCAGCAGGACTGGTATCACAAGATACAAGTGGCAAAGACCCTGCTGATAAAACAGGATACTGGAAATAAACCAGCCAAAACCTTCCAAAATCAAGATGGCAATAACCGACCTCTGGTAGTCCTTACTGCCCATTACATGCTAATTATAATGGATTAGCAGCACCATGACAGCTTACAAATGCCATGGCAACATCCAGATGTTATCCTATATGGTCTAAAATGGGGAGGAACCCTCAGTTGTGCGGAAATCTCCACCACTTCTTGGGAAAACTCATGAATAATCTGCCCTAGCATATTATCAAGAAATAACCAAAAAGTCATATTCAGCAGTTCTTCAGGTTGCTTTATAGAGTCGCCATTCTTTACTTCTCTAATAAACTTATTTTTCACCTTACTCTATGGACTCCGAATTCTTTCTTGTGCGGGATCCAACTCTCTCTTGGGGTCTGTATTAAGACACATTTCCTGCAACCATTCTATCTCAGGGCCTTTGTTCTGACTTTTCCCTTCACAAAAGTTACTCATGATGGCTGGTCCTTGTCTTTTTCAAGTCTACCTTCAGAGACTCCCTGACTATAAAGTCACCCCAACCCTCCAAGACTGCAGGCCACACATCCCCTTTACTCTGACTTGTCATCCTCCATGGCCTTTATCACCTTCTCAGACCCCATGCAATTTACCAATTTATTATTTTTTGTCTCTCCTCAGCATAATGTAAAGATTCCTGAGAACAAAGGTGTTTTAACTATTTTAGTCACTGGGTGCACAGTACTTTGTGAAACAGATGATTGAATCCTCCCCTTTCAATTCACCTGAATTCCATGTGTACATTTAATAATTTAAGCTACGAATCATCTGCATGTGTTGAAAATTTTTCATTGTGGCTGCTGTGGGTTTTGCAGTTTTTTTTTTATTACATTAGAGTCAGTGAACAATGCTTTATTTTATGTAATTTATTGAGTTTTCCTTTATGGCTTAGTCCATGGTCAGTTTTAAAATGGTTCAAGTGTATTTGAAATCAACATGGCTGCCCAGTTTGTCAGGTGTAGCATATACATTATATAGTTTGCTGTGAAATCCAAATTCCTTTTATTTTTTATCTGAGAGCTTATGACTACATAGGATGATTGTTTCAGTATAACAGTGTAACTCACTTTAGAATAATCTACAAACACTGTTAAGTCTGAATCACAGAAAGGAACCCTCTAGGTACAGTGAGTATTCTAATCAGAAAAGTCACACTGCAGAACTGCCTACTACAAGCTCTTTAATTTTATCACTGATCAGCATGAAGACTGGTCACTGAAAATAATGAGTGCAATAGTGGCTTGTTAGAATAACAAGTTAGAAAAGGTCCCTCACTGCTAACACCAGTGGTATTCAAGACAGGGAATCAGGACAGAATTGAGACTACTCCCTACCCTTATATCTTTAACAGACTTTATCTAGCAAGGCTCTAGGTGGTGCCTCAGGCTTACCTGTAAAATAGCACCTCCCATCACCAGGTTAGAAGATGGTTCATGATAACAAAATCTTGCCCCTAGAGTAGTCACAAGGTGGTTGTTTCCTCAACCTTGAGTAAACTCCTCCTGCAGGAGGTGGTGGAGTGCCTATAAGAGTAAGCTGGAACTTCATTAAGCTTAGCAACTAGGTTGTTAGAACTGTTTGGTGCCTGATTACTAATAAACGTATGTTTAATAAATGTTTGTATGCACAGCAGCATTTATAATGATATCTATTTTCACTATCACTAGCTGGTAAGGCTGCAGGGAACAGCTGAATGACGCTCACCTAAAACTTACCTAGCAGTTATCTAGAAAAAACCTGGATGTTGTGTATAAACAAAACTGGTTTAGGGCAGTTTCCAACACTAATTTATGACTATTTGTCAGTTTCTTTTTATAGATAAAAATTTGGGGTCATGTAATTATAGATAGTATTGGCATATAGACACAAGTTCTTGCTTGTTTTATCTTATTTTTGCTGTCTCTTTTAATGATTTCATCTTAAGTGTATCTTGGCTGCAACATACAACCTAGACATAGAATTATGTATGTTACATAGTATTTGCTTAGTATATTTTCCTATCCCTTATTTTTAGATTGGTTTCTATTAAAAAATACACAATGAAAATAAAATATGAGATTAAATAGCCACAAAAACTTACCAAATTTTAAGATGCCATTTCTTTCAGATCTTTATTTCTCAAAAGGATTACAAGACTTCAACAAATATATTTTTTTAATGCCAAGCTATCAAATAAAAATACAATATATACTAAATCAGTGAAAAAATAATCATAACCCTTTATATTTTGTTTTGTTTAGGCAAATTTTAAGAGAATTAGACACTGGGAATCTAAAAATACAAGGATAGTAACTAAAGTCAGTGTTTCAGGCCCAGGACACAGCTTGAGTGGTATGGAGATAAATAATGTGGGAAAACTAAAAAATGTGCCGAGAAGCAGAAATAAAAGATGAGAGAAGAACAAGGTTGTATCTGTTTACTAAAATACGTGCATACTGGTACCTGTAAATTAAATGCAAACATCCCCAAATTCTGAAACTGTAATATAAAAAAAAGTAGCAATGATAGATAAATCATATGCCAGAGTGAAATTTTAAAACACATTTCATATTTCTAGCATCATAAAAATAAATTCTTTTGTAAGAGACTATCCTAAAATATTTATCAGAAATATAGCTTGGATAATAAATAACCATTTGATAATTACATAAACATGTAACAGATATACTCTACATGTATAGTTTAAGTATATTAATGAGACTTCTTTATGGATAAACATCATATAAAAATAAATAATTTTTATATATTTTTTTAAAATGTTGGCACTGTAAGTTCACAAAAATTAGCTACTCAGTGAATCTCCCTACTTCAGGAAGCCTCCGCATATCAGGACAGTCTGTGAAGTTCTCTGGGAAGCAAAGGAGGCGCTGATGGGAAGTGAAGGCTGCCTCTCAGCTCAGGAGAGCTCACAGGCAACAGGGCAGTTTGGGGAAGGTCACAGATAAGAAGGGCATAGAGGGGCCGGGCGCGGTGGCTCACGCCTGTAATCCCAGCACTTTGGGAGGCCGAGGCAGGTGGATCACGAGGTCAAGAGATTGAGACCATCCTGGTCAACATGGTGAAACCCCATCTCTACTAAAAATACAAAAAATTAGCTGGGCATGGTGGTGCGTGCCTGTAATCAAAGCTACTGAGGAGGATGAGGCAGGAGAATTGCCTGAACCCAGGAGGCGGAGGTTGCGGTGAGCTGAGATCGTACCATTGCACTCCAGCCTGGGTAATAAGAGCGAAACTCCGTCTCAAAAAAAAGAAGGGCATAGAGGGAGGTAAATTAAATCAAATCAGTAAGTGTTGTTATATTGCTAAATGATTCAATCCCCACTCCATCTCCTCCAAAAAATGTTAAAAGAAAATTTTCTTTTGAACATTCAGTGTCTTAGCACTGATAAAACCAACAACTTTTAGTACTTCCAGTCAAAAAAGCTTAATTCTCTTCTTTAAATTTCTGGTTCTATGACCAAATATCCTGAAGATAGCGTTTTTCTTCTTTTAAAGTGGCCAGGGTTTTCATCGCTTCTAGTCTGTCACCTCCAACCTCTTTGCTTATTATTTCCACAAGGGCATCATTTACATCCTTGGCCATATTCTTAGCATCTCTAGAAAAGGAAGTAATAAGATTATTGTTTACAAACAGGAATTTTTACCAAATCCTCCTTAATTCACAAGTCTCATTTCCTTTGACTCTACCACCACAGTTCTTCCCTCCCTCTTCTCAGAAGGTCTCACACAGACCTCCCAGCCTCACTCATGCCCAGCCCAGGCCTTCGTCTATGTTGCCTGCTCTAAGAGGCAGAGCTGACCACATGGTTCCACATCTCCCAATCCTCCACAGGCTCTGGGTCCTCAGAGCAGGCCAGGGATGTCCTAGTGTCAGGGAAGCATCTGAGGCCCCACCTCGCTCCTGCTCACCTGCTGGCTTACCCCTCCTGCCCTCCACTCTCAAGGCACACAGTGGACTCATACTCCCGAAGGGAACCAGATCTCTCGCATGCTTCTAGGTTTTTATACACATAGAGTTAGAAACAGACACCTTTACTGAGGAGTTAGTAAGTGCCAGGTCCTTTTGAAGTGCTTCTATATCTTAATTCTTCAGGGCTAGAAACAGGTACGTAAAATGGTACCAAGAGTGTACAATGCAAGCATTAACTTTCACCACTATTTCCCTGATAATAACAACTTCTGGGCTATTAAATATGTTGAAATCATTTCAAAACTTCTATGTCTAGTCATATACTTAAGAATTACGTCTTTCCCTGCATATCTAGATTACTGGCTTCTCAGTCCTTTGTTTCTTCTACAGACATCACCAGTGGCCCTCTCCTACCCAACCTGGGCAGCACGATGACTACTCACCCACACACGTAAATACAGCCATTCTCATGGAGGAGGACTCTCGCCACCTGCTTGCCATGAAGCTGGATGTTGTCTTGCACATACTTTGCTGGGGCTTCCTCCTCCCCAACAGGAGCATCTCGTGAGAAGGAAACCTTTAGATGAGTTAAGATCCCATGCTTAAGGAAATGTCTGAGTTCTTTTCTGAAATATAATATGTAACAGATCACTAAAGAGTTGTCAAGTTGAAAAAGTCTGAGAATTAAAACTGTACACTCAGTGGTTGAGTACAATACTGGAACTGTTCAGTACCTGAATAGATAATCCCTATCCTTATGTCGGCAGCCAAAAAACAACCACATTGCTCCAAAATTTCCATCAGGGTGTTGTTCTTGGAGTTTCTCTCTAAGTGGAAAAAGAAGTTTAGGTGTGTGATATAAGAAATATGTAAAACCAATCTCTTTCATTAGGAACTACCGCCGACAAACTCGGACACATTTGTAAAATACATCTCTGCAGTTGAACATTCAGTCATTTAATTCACATTTTACTCTCCACAGGCTGTCATGGCCACTCCAGCAGATATCACGCTAGGCAAGTGTGTGGAGAAGTGGCTACATAAGACACACATGAAATGAGGACAATTCAAAGTATCACACTGTGAAATCCAGAGGGAGTTCTACATTCAATAATGTTAATAGCAATTTAATGAATAAATAAATTCTTAACATGGAAAAGTGGCACAGGGCTGGACAGAATGTACAAAGTGTCTATGAAATGATGAACACAGGGATGAGAGAGACATCTGTGACTATGCTTTTGCTTCCTTAAGGAGAAAATTAAAATGAAACAAAGTAACTGTCTGAAGGACAGGACTCTACTATCTGAGGAACAGTAGTTGCTGATTACTTCACAAACATAAATGGAAGTATGATTTTATTTACTTATTTCATATCAAATACTTCTGATATAAAGTTACACTTATTAATATTCCGTTGGAACTTACTGATGTTTGAGTTTAATGTTGAAACTTTTACTATAATTGGATCTGTCACTACCAGTTTTATCCAATTAAAGGATAGATGCAACAGCTGTGTATATTATCACAGTATGAAGGTATGCCCAACATTTGTTCCCAACTATATATGCTATAAACCACAGTATAGCTGAAAAAATAAAAACTCAAAGTGCCACAGGAAAAAAGGGAGTTCTAGGACAAAGCAAAACCTCTACATTGTGTTTACTTTTGCCATAGTGACAAATTATGTTATCACACATGGAATAATAATTTTTTAAATAAAAATTTTACGGTCAAAGTCCAATTATCCTATATGACTAAATGAACACAACAACAAAAAGGCTACTCAGGAATGCATTTTCCCATTAGCCAAAAAAAGAACATACCTATGTTGTAGGAACCCAATAAACGGGGCTATGCCAGTTCCTGGGCCCACCATTATGATGGGGATTGACGGGTCATTTGGCAAGTGGAAAGAATTTGTTGTTCGAGGACAGATGGAGATCTGAAATATTAAACCAAATGTGGTAAGCATGAAAGAAAACTGAGGCAAGAGTATATAACCAAGATGATCTTTGCTAAATAAATCAGAAAGGGCAAATTCCCATCAAAGAAACATCACTAAATAGCAGCATCTGATATTATTGAAACCATGAGAACATTTGTCACTACAGAAAGAAATTTGTCTTGCAAATTTTTCTTTTCTATTCAAATAAAAAAATGCTTTAAAAAATGACAGGTATCATGTCTTTAGGTAGAACACTAAATAGGTATTAATCAAATCAGGTTTCCTGGTCCATGGGTAAGATCTGCTTTCTAGAGGGCAACCAATAGTATATATTATGGAGAGATGTACTCCAAATGTGAAGATATGATTCTTCATGTTTGTAGATGAAGGCCAATAAAGATTAGTATCACAATGAGGTTGAAAGTTTTTAAATAAATCAGTCACCTTAAAAAGAAATTAAGGGGCTGCTCCAAATATTCCGCATAACGGTGTTGTATTTGCTATTCTGGGTCCAATTATTACCAAGGATTATCTTTGTTATAACTAAATAAAATCTTTAACAAAAAGATTTTGTTAAAAAATTCCAGTTTCACTGTTATATGCAAAAGTCATACTGAGTGATACAAGGTTTAAGAATGACAGGACTCCCCTTCACCTTGCATGGTATTATAACGTATACATTTTAACTGTTAACTCAAGGACAACTGTAGGAAGTAATAAGAGCTTGAACACCATACTTTTTAAATGAAGGAATGGCAGAGCTGTGTCTCATTACTGCTCTTACTTGGGAATGAAACTAATTAACATTACATTAGCCTTATTTGCTTCATTTACTTAAGAGATTTACTGAAAGTATTCACTGTGACAGGCATTAGGGATGCAGAAATGAACAAAACAACACTCCTGTCTTTATGGAACTTACATTCTAGTGGGAGGAAAAGAAAATACACACACGCATTATCATGTATATCCACAGAATGATAGGTAATGACTTCCTAATGTCTTAGTAAGCAAAATTACAGAGGGTAAGGAAATGACGAGTGTGGGCAGTGAGCTGCTCATTCAAACACCAATGTCAAAGAAGGCCCATGTCTACCATGAGACCTTTGACCACGATCTAAATCAAGTGAGTTAGCCATGCCAGAGCATGCTCTGGCAGAAATGAAAAAACATGTGCAAAGATCCTGAGACAACAGCACAATTTCTAGGTTCTGGGGCTTTCTTCCTCGAAGGCTGCGGGCTGGCTGTGGTGCTGCTTCACTTGGGGTCTATGTGGAGAGAGCATCACGGCAGACAGGAAGAGGAAGAGAGCCAAGCTATGCCACGCCAGCAGGGTTAGTGCTCCAGCTAAGATGTGGCAGATGCACACAGCCAGGCTGAACATCAGCGGCAGGGTTAATCTGTGAGTACTATCTGCCACAGTAGGGCAGGGCGTGTGATAGGTCTTGCAAAGGTCTACATTTCCTATAATTTGTAATACATCACGGCACTACTAAACACAGGCAATTTCAGATGGTTTTAAACTATATTCTTGATATCTGTACTTCTAGTGCATACAGATTAGATAGTCAATAAAAATCTGTTAAAATGGGGAAGGAAGGAGGAAAAGAGGGAGGCAGGAAAGATGGAGCAGGTGAAAGGCACCCATGCTTAGTGTTTATGATACATGAAAAACACACATTGTTTTTAACGTTCTGAAGATCTTCTGCTATCTTTATACAATCACCAAGTGTCATATACTTTTATATCAGTACTATAATACTTCTTCTCAAAAAAGAAACAGCTTCTGTAAGGTTCCTAATATTTTGATGTATAATGAATATACGATGTTTAATGAACACAGTAAATTATTTCTCTGTTCCAGGCCACAGAGTTGAAAAATATCAAGCTAAAGGGTAATTTCAAGCAGCAATCATCCCTTAACCTCTCAAGTATATCCCAGGAACCTTTCAATTCTAATAACTTTAAAAAACCAAACTGGTCCTAAGACAACACTCCAAATCAATCACTGATTTCTTCATTACCATGAAGAAAGAGGACTTTATGATAAAGCCTGAAATGTTGCTTTATTTCAACCATTCTTCTGGGCAAGAAGGTACAACTTTAAATTGTTCCCTATACACGTGGTCTTGAAATTCTGTGAGTGCTGTATCAAAACATAAAAAGGTGACACTAAGTCCCAGTGTAAATGTGTCTATAATCTGTTCAGAAAATCACATAGCCCTTTACTCCTAGGTGCTGTAAAAGTATTTACCACCATAATGTCTTCTCAGTAATAGCACAAATTCAGATATCATACACCACAGATAAAAAAGGAGAGAAACAGGGATGCGGGAATCCTTCTAGGCAAAACTGGACAACATAAAATTAATCTTTAGTTGCCATCAGACTCCTAATGTAGTACTACTTATTTGAGAGGCAGGATACAGCTTCAACATAAAATGAGACTGTCTCTAATCACCCCCTTAAATACTTGCTGGACTCTTCTCCACTCTTCCCTTGGCCAGTTTCCAAAAATATCTACAGAAAAGGTCATCTTTTCCACGAACAGGACAAGCAGAGACCGTACTACATAAAATTCATGCTTTACACATTCAAAAAATACACACACTAATTAAAGAGTACATGGAAGTAAACAGTTTTCTGCTCTTCCAATAGGGATTTTAAAATTCAAGAACAGCATACATTTTCTTATGATAGTAATGAAAGATGTGGGCGAGGTAACACTGGTTTTTCTAATCAAACAAAGAGTATGAGTTCACAATGCTGAAGTTAAGGTGCTAGTACCTTAGGAGCCAGGACTTGCCTGCTGTCTTCATGGGACGCATGTGTGTCTGGCTGAAGAACTGAGGCAACCAACGAGGCCAGCCAGCCTGTACACACTCCCTTCCGCACAACCTCTGCTGTGGCAGTAGACAGAAATTCCACAATGTTGAAGACAAAATGAAGCTTCCCTGGGTGAAATAAACTTGAGCTGCAAAGATACACAGACAAGTTTTGAACTTGGTATCAGTACTACTACACATATGGGTCAAACTAAACCTTTTTTTTACTCAATTTAGAAATATTTCCTTACAGGCTCTAATCTACCTTCCAAATCCTCATAGAGGAAAGTCATTATTATGTAAATAAAATCTGCCCCCAACCCTCATACTCTCACATTTTGTGCTATCATTCAAGAAAGTTTCCAATTTTATTTGCTTGCACTAGGACTAGATAAGATTTATAAAAACTAGTATGTTCTAACAATCTTCATGTAAAAGATTCATTCACTCAGTATTTATTATAAAATTTTTACCAGGTGAAGGAATAGGAATAAATTCTAACAAATATCCATATATTATCTACTGGTAAGATGATAAAACTTGAAAGTAACTGAAGTATACACCCAGAACAGAGAAAACTAAAAATTCAAAGTAAAAACATCTTTAAAAGACATTCCTACAAGAACATATTTCTTTTCACATTACAGGGTAAATAATGCGAAAGATCTCAAATTCATTCTTAATTCCTTTTTCAACCAAAAGAATAGTGCACCTACTTGTATTATTACTGAAAGGTAAAACAGAGAGCCAGATGGGAAAATGGTAGAGGCTTTGCAATGAAACAAAGGCTGGAGGGCGAATCCTGTAAGCCAGTGCTCATCAAATGTTTTACAGTGGAACTTTTCTGTCTCCCCTCCCTTCCACAGCCACTCAGTGAAGGTGGCTAAGCACATCAACAGAGAAGCATGTGCAGGAGCCTGAGACTCTCCTTAGTGGGGAAACACAGTGCTGGACCGTGGGGAGCCACCCAAGATGGTAAAATCTATGAAGTCCCAGAGGACAGGAGCTCTGTGATTCTTCTTCTGCTTCATTATGCCTGGTACTGTCTTCCATAAATCAGGTAAGCTTTCACTGAATAAATCAGTAAACTAAGGATTTGGAAGCCTGAGTGCCCTAAGATTTTAGAGAAATGATGCTTAATATTATGTGAATAAATATTAGTACCTTGCACATGAATATGGTCTGGGTTGGAGTTTAGGAAGATGTTCTAGAAAAAAATAAAAGCAGCAGCTATTAGTTCACTACTACTGAACATAACCTTACCTAAAAGATAAAAAAAAAATAGTAATAATCCAAAGGCCTAAATTTATCCATGTCTTATTTAGAACACTCAAAACAAAACATGTCCTAGTTTTAAATCCTATTTAAGAGCATGTATAAACTATATGTGTTCAAGTAAAATATTACTATTTTTTTCCTTCAATTCCTCAAGTTAAAAAACAGAAATGATGCATTTCCTTATTCTTAAATCAGGATTTCTACTCATATGGTAGATTTTTTTAAAGCTAAGGCTCCTAGTAACGGGTCCATGAGTAGGTTTCGGAGGTGGGGAACTCAGCAAGCCCTTATTTGGTTTGTGCAGTTTTCTACAGGAAGGTGTCCAGTTTTCAGATTTAAAATAAAGTGATGGTCCCGAAAACATTAAAGGCTACTCTTTTAAGAATTACTGAAAGAGTTAGGCTTGAAATATTTTCCATCTTACATTTATATAATTAAAGTGTTTGTTTGGTTTTTAAAAAATTATCAAAACATTCAGTGATTTCAAAATACACAGGTATTCTTTCAAAAGCAGGTTAAGGAATCTATATTTAAATATCTAACTGTCCACCAATAAACTTTAAAATGTTTATGTTTTGGTATGTTTTACTTTTAGCAGTTACTTAATTGAAAATTTGAAAAAAATCTATAATGGCTTAGAGTTTCAATAAACATCAAAATAAGGTTTAGTAGGGTGTTTGACTTAATATTAAACTTTAAATATTTTAATTTTTCTTGAAGAAATTAGAAAATAATATAATTCTTTATAAATCCCAATGACTTCAATTTTTTTATACAACTATGTAATAAGTGGTATTGTTATAAACATTCTAAAAGGTAACAAAAAAAAATCTACAAAAATAATTGAACTGAATTAGCATATGTTAAGAGAACTTTCCAATACTACTTAGAACTTCCCACCCTGTGTTCTATCATCCTAATCCTGCTGACAGTTCTCGGAAACTTCACTGAAGAGGGAGAGAGGGCCAGCCTGAGGACAGGATGGCGAGAAGAGCAGCCTCACTCAGCAACACAGTCTTACCATTTTGGAGAGGTCCTACGTGGAAAGAACACTAAGAAAAAGGAGGAAAAATCAGAGACTGGATTGCAAAGGAGGGTGCCTATAATAGTACTGGGTATAAAAAAGGATCTTGCTGGCCTAACAGTAAAAAGGACAATACATAATTTGGTGTCACCAAAGACAAATGCAAATGTTAAGGCATGACTACTTATCACTATGGGAAAGATTATAAAATTACAAGCACAGGAAGGTAATAAAGGCTTCAAAGTCCTACAAAACTCTTAGTCTTTGCCCCTAGCAAGCATTTTCAATCCTTTCCTGAGAGGCAGAAAGGCCCCGTGACACTGACTACTCAGGGACAATGCTGACATCTTTTCTGTTGGAGTATGAGAACTAGAAGAGTCAGTCTGGGCAAAAAAAAAACGGGGGTTACCTTTTATCTGAAATGTGATGGTTCTCTGCCTGGCAGTACCCTGAGTATGCCAACTTGTACTGGTATGACACAGTCCCCTTTTGCTCCTGAAGGACCCTTGATCTGGACTTGCTCAGATGGGGCCATTTCTGCATACAGAGCACAGACTGCATCAACGTCTATCAATTAAATATGATGTTCCTTATCTTTGAAAAAGATAACTTTTTAACGAAAAGCTCACTTTTAGACATTTAGCTAAACAACCTTTCTGAAAAAAAACAGTTAAGTTAAAAAAGATGGTCAATTCTGAGCCAAAAAAGAGAATTACAACTGACTATATTAGGAGAAAAAACGACAGTGACACTGCTGGAAGACAAAAGAGGAAATCAGAAGTTTGGAAGGGGAATTCTGTGACTTCTAGAAGGCGGCACAGATGTCACAGCGCCCTACGATGTTTACTTACCAATCACCACCATTCGTTTAGATGTATTCTCACTATGCACAGAGCACAAAGCGTAAGATAAGAGCAGCACATTTTCTTTACTGCAGAAAGGTGGTTCACCTATCAGTGCAAGAACAGCCACCACGGTGCCTGTGAAAGTGACTACTCACCGAGCAAGAGACTGAGCGGTGGCTGGCAAGAAGGGAAAGTGAGGAGGAGATCCAACAGGCAGGCACCGGCGTCGCGCACAAAGCGGTTATAATCGGCTGCCCCTTGCTTACTGCACAGCTCCTGTAGCCTGCGCTTTTCAGCGCCGTCACTGGTATAGTCCACAAGGGCTCGCAAAAATGCCTACAAAAAGGAGGCCACCTTAAATCATGACACACTCTGTGGGCAGAGCTATTAGAATATTCAGTTAAGTGTCTGCCTGGGGATGTACCCAATTACCCAAGAAAAAATGAGGAAGCCACTAGGAGCTGTTGTCAGGAGGAAGGAATTTAATTTACCATTTGCTTTTATGTTAACCTGTTAGAAAAATTCCACAATAAATAAAAATAATAAAATTCTGAATTCCAATTCTCAAAGTCCAGACTCCTGGACAAAACATCAAACTTGCTAATAAAAACGTTTTATTTCAATGCAATTACAAGCTATTAATTACATGCATACATAGCTTATTTCCCAAGGGCTCTTTAGGAACAAAGCACTTCAGTAATTATCTGCATCAAATGTTACGTGAAATGCTAATGGGTATTGCTACTGTAAATTCTTGGCTCAGATAATTGTGTCCCGGGCTGCCTTAACAGGCGGACAAAATCACTGTTCCCAAAGGAGTCACAGGTTTCCAAAGGCTTGGCTGAAGAATCTGTCTAAAACACCTAGACACTAACAAATGACACGTGTTCCTCCAAGTGCCAAACTCAATGCTGAACAAAAATAAGGACTCAGGAAAGGCTGCTGAATGCACACCCCAAATCTCTGCATAGACCTATGGCAAGATAATAAAAAATCTACCAATAACACTTTGTAAATTCTAAAGCTAATACAATCTCCTATATTAAAAGCTAAAACAGTGACAGTTTAAAATTCTTGCTTTATTCACTCTAGAACAACAAAAACTTTAGGGTACTAAAACAGGAAATACTGCACTATTTTTGGAGAACAAGCTGACAAACCTGACAAACATTACTACAACTTAAACCATAAATATTTTTAGAACAGCAATTCTACTCCAAGGAATTTTTGTTTTACAAATATATTTCAAGTAAGTGTGCAAAGATTAATACAGTACAAGAATGTTTGCCTCACTTTCTTAATAGTGAAAAAGCAAAAATGACTCGATTGTCCATAATTACGTCAACAAATTACGGCATATCCATAGCAACCACTGAAACTCTTTCCATCCTGAAATATACAGATACTTGATTTGTTAAATAAAAAGGGCAAGTTATAGAACAACACATGTAATACAGGCCCCCATTTTTTTCCTCCGGAAAACAAAATTCAAGTGTCAACTCTGAGAGTTTGATTATAAAATACTTTGGTTTCCTGGGTTATTTATTTCTACATCCAGAATTTTTCCAATGAGCTACTATTTAAAAAAAAAAAAAAGAAGAAAAGAAAAAAGACACACACACACACACACACACACACACACTTTACACAAATTTTAAAGCAGAGCTGAACCAAAATTGTGACTTAATCAGTAAGCTCTCATCAAAGTAAATTAATTCTAAATTTACTCAAATTACATCTCTAGCTGATTACCAGGAAAGGAAGATGGAAAAAAAATTATGTTTGCCTATGTGTATTTAGAGAGAGTTGAGCCGCTCTCTAAAGCAGTTTACTCACCCAAAGACTAGAAATACAATAAACATATTAATAAATGACACAAAATCACACTGGGGAGATGATGGTCTAATTACAACACTCTTATGCTCATAACAATACAAGTGTGGCAAGGCACAAGTGAAAAATTTTATCCACCAATAGCCACTTCAGGGAACTGGTTAGAAGAAATCAGTTTACTAGTAGTTTTAAAAAAGAGTTTCTGGTACAATACTGACATCTAGTGGACTGTTCTACCTCCAAGTTCATGTAAAAATTGATTCTTACCTACAAAAGCCCGTCCACTTCTCCCGAAGCATTCTGTTACAGCAATAAACAGTTATGTAGTATTACACAAAGGAGATCTTAACAACTGTAGCAAGTGGCAAGTGCTGGTGGGGAGAATCCTAAGCTCTCATTAGCTTTCTGTCACCAGTTAAAGAAGCAGCAGCGATGTGTAGCTGGGTAACCCAAGGTCAACCGCAGTCACCTCCATCACTGTGGAATGTGCTACAGTTAATGACTAGTAAAAATAAGACTAAGAAAAAGCCCTATTTAAACAATCTCATTTTAATAGAAAACAAAAATTTTAATGCAAATACAACATAAAAAGATTTGTATATGACAGTTATGATAGCACACACCCTTGGGAACTAATATTAAAAACATGCTACGAAGATCCTTTTTTTAACACTGCAAAGGGCAGATTATAGATTTATTCAATCAATCCTAAACAAAGCTAATAACCATATTTCAAAATAGTTACCTGAAGAAGACAGAAAAAAATACCTTTTTAGGAATTGCTCGTATTTCAAGACACCAGGTAAAAATGAACTGGAGAGAACATCTTGCAGGTATATGCTGGGGTAAGGCAGCTCCTTTTCAGGTAAAGACAGGAAAGGGGTCCATGACATAGAAGATAAAGAATAAAATGTTTTACACTCCCCAAAACACAATTACCGTAATACTTTACAGCACATCAAAGTGCAATACAATTGTGGCAATGTTTATTCAGCCAAAAAAATTTCCCGAAATGAATATAGTAAAAAAAAACTCTACCTTACAAAAAAGATAAAAATAATATAAATTCAAGATAGGTCAAATAGAAGAAAAGGAAAATTACTGAAAATTAAGGAACAAAAAGCTAAAATGGCAGCAGAGTTCCATTAGCATTATTCTCAAAAAAACATTGAGGGTCAAGATTCTAAGCAAATAACTAATATATTTATATTTTGAAAAATAACTTCTCAATTATGGACAAAGCAATTATTTTATATAATAAATAAGCAGTAAGAAATATACTATGAGAAGTAAACATAATAGGAAAATTTTATAAAAGAACCTGACCCAGTGCTTCTCAAAATCTGCATTTACACTCACTTTTCACGTCCACGTCCACAAATGTCCAATAATCACAACATCCGTTATCTTTGTATTCAGTGTAATTAACATAAAAGTTAAGAAACCAGCAATACCAGTGCACACCTGTGCTCCTGGACCCTGACTCACAGCTGAGCCCCAGCCATCTGGGCGGCCACCACACAGGACACTGATCTTTAGAGGCACACTCTCACCATAAGCTCCAGTCCTCTGGCCCACAACACCCAGACGTCACAGCATGAGGGCTGTACCTTTCTTCTTTGTGTCTGCCTTTACTTTCAAAAGGACACAGTGCTCTCTTTTGTCTTCAAGCTGCAGTCTTTGGAGTAGGCTTTGTACCTCAAAATCACTGTTAGGACATATCACGCTGAAGGCATCTCCAGGCTGATAGGAAAAATCTGTTTTCTAGAGAAGAACCAAAATGAAAAAAACCCAACAATTCCATTATGTGTTACATACTTTAAGCTGTAGGGTAACAAAAATATAGTTTACATTATATTATGAGTTTGATATATGAACTCAGAAACAAAATAATTCTAATTCCAAAAAAAAAACACTGTTTTAACAAATAAGCCCAACTAACCAAATGAATGTACTTTCATTATTAGCAAGTACTATTAAAAAGAAATCTGGTAGTTATCCAGTGTTTTGCCTTTTATCATTGCATACTTAATGAATGGAAGTCAGACGTTCCTCGTTCTCACAAACTAAGGGCCTATGGTGTTTTCAATAACCCATGTAAATATAAAAATCCATCTTACAAAAATATACATGCGCACACACACAAAAACATACATTATGACTGAATGAAACTAATTATGATCAAATGTTTGGCTTTCAATTTTCTTCTCCTTACTTTCCCCTTTTCCTTTAGGGGATAGGAAAAGATCTTCTTTCCTGAAGTATAAAACATGACACCACCTGGCTTGATATTGGTTGTAAGCAAATGTGGGCTGGAAAAGCTGCCACTTCCCAAGTCAAGTCTATTCCCAGGCCCATTGCCTCCAAGCCTCAGGGCGACGCAGACGCAGGCTTCAGCCCTGGGAAGGAGCCTCTCACGACACAAGCTCACATTTCTTACTGGCAAGACAGACAGACCAGACTAGGCACAGACCAACCCTTGCCTCTTTATGACAAAAATGTAAAATACCAGAATAAAAAATATTTTAGTCTACATAGTATTAATACTTATGGATGCAAAACCATCTATTTTTGACACATTGATTTTTTTCTGTTAGGAAGTTCAATTAAATCTACACAGACAGCCTTAATGTGTCCCTGCTTTTCTGAAGAAAAAAAAAAAACAAAAAAACAAAAAACAAAACCATTTAACCTCTCAAGACTTTTTTTTTTTTTTGGTGGCGGGGGACGGAGTTTCGTTCTTGTTACCCAGGCTGGAGTGCAATGGCGCGATCTCGGCTCACCGCAACCTCCGCCTCCTGGGTTCAAGCAATTCTCCTGCCTCACCCTCCTGAGTAGCTGGGATTACAGGCACGTGCCACCATGCCCAGCTAATTTTTTGTATTTTTAGTAGAGACGGGTTTTCACCATGTTGACCAGGATGGTCTCAATCTCTCGACCTCGTGATCCACCCGCCTTGGCCTCCCAAAGTGCTGGGATTATAGGCTTGAGCCACCGCACCCGGCTTACCTCTCAAGACTTTCATAAAATAAAGGGTCTGAACTAAGTATCTTTGAAGAGGTACTCAAGCACTAGTTTTAGGATTATCAATCAGTTTCTTAACAGCAGGGTGTGGAGAGTGGGAAGGGGGCCCATGGACGGGGCACACGAAGGCACATCTCACACTAAAACTGTATGCAAATGTTTCCATAGTACAGTTGGCCCTCCATATCCTTAGGTTCCCAATCCTCAGACTCACCCAACCTTGGATAGAAAATATTTGGGAGGAAAAAAACAGTAAAAAATAACAATAAAAACTATGTAAAATTTAAAACACAGTATAGCAACTACTTACATTGTGTCAGACTGTAAGTAATCCAGAGACAACTGAAAGTGTAAGGGAGGATGTACACAGAGTATATACAAATACCGTAACATTTCACACAAGGGACTTGAGCTTTGAGGATTTTGGTATCTGAAAGAGGTCCTGGAACAAATCCTTCGAAGATACTGAAGGACAAGTGTAATTATTTTTCAGGAGAGTCCATAATTTTTTTCTGGATTCTCAAAGAAATCAGAACCACTGCTCTGAGGAATTAACCCTAATCTGACTGTCTAGGTTCTATTTTTCTTTTCTTTTTTTAAAAAACTGAGACAGGGACTCATTCTGTCACTCACGCTGGAGTACAGTGGCATAATCACAACCCACTATAGCCTCGACCTCCCAGGCTCAAGCAATCCTCCCACCTCAGCCTCCCAAGTAGCTGGGACTACAGGTGCATGCCACCATGCCCAGCTACCATTGTATTTTTTTGTAGAGACAAGGTCTTGCCATGCTATCCTGGCTGATCTAGAGCTCCTGGGCTCAAGTGACTGCCTTCGGCCTCCCAAAGTGCTTGGGATTACAGGGAGAGCCACCTCACTTGGCCTTAGGCTCTATTTCTAATTATGTGGCTGACCTTAGGCGAACAGCTTCCTTTCCTGGACTTCGCATATATAAAATGCTGTTCTGATCCCATTATTCTTTCATGGCTTATTGAGTAAGGCAGAATCTCTATCGTCTCAGGCTGAATCTCCCCTAGCTATTCTTCATCCTAGCCCTTCCTTGAAGTGGAAAGAGAATAGGGGTGGAAAGAAAAAAATGATGGGTCAGAAATAAAATGGCGAGATGTCCTGTCAGAGACCTCTCATTCTTCTGAGCATATATAACCAAGCATCACACAATTCTTCTGCACATCTTGACAATATGACTGTGTTGAGAAATAAATTTTGCAACTTACTGAAATGTCCAATTCTACCAGCAGAGTGGTTTTTATGGCATCATTCGTAGTAAGCTGAACTGCCTTTGAAATTGGAACTTGAAAAATTGGATCTGCTGAAATCACAGATGCTTGGCTTTCCTACTTGAGAAACAAATGTGACAAAATGTAAGTGCAATTTTCAATTATCCCCTTCTTTCACTTAGTGACTATGCAAGATCCATAGGGTCTTACAAAACTTCCTGGCTACTTAGCATTCATTTCCAAAGTAAATGAGTGCAGACATATGGAGCTAGCTTTTCAGAAGAGAAGCTCAATTCCATTTCAAACCCTTTGTCTATTAGACATTATAATTTCTGAAATATACATAGAAAATACAAAATACTACCATTTTCATGTAAAGATCTAGTAGTTTTCCTAACAAACTATGTAAAGGCAAACAGTATGTATGCAAATGTTTCAGGAAGGAGAGCTTAAAGGAAATGACAGATGTTCAAGGCTGCAACGTGTGTGTAGATGGTCACAGGAACCCCCTAGTGTGGGGCAATGCTGTTCATATGGCTGCTGAGCAATCGAAATGTGGCTAGTGTCACTAAGAAACCGAATTCTTAGTTTTAACAAATGTTCACTAATTTAAATTTAAGTAGCTGTATGTGGCTAGCAGCCCCTGTACTGGATACGGCTAGCAACCCCTGTACTGGATACAGTAGGCCTTGAAAAATGGCAAAAATATCAACTCTTTATACTAATCCCTATTCCTTTTCTACCTTAATATTCCTAAGTTTAAAAACAGAAAATATTTTATCAGTATTTTATCAGTTAATTCATTGTTTATCAGTTAAATCAAGGAAGCATGCCAAGCGAGCTGTAGGCAGCTGCTCCAATAAAAATGGTCCTCTGCCCTGTCTCCGGACCTGTGACCCCCTGACTGTACGAAAGAAGAGGTCTCTAGGGGAGGGACTGTGGGACACTAGAAACTGTTCTCGGTAATGGCTTTGGCAGCCCTTCTCCCAAAGGAGAAATGGACACTGGGCTAAGGGGAATGCTCAAACATTTCAGGGTCTATTAAGAAGGGGTTCAAATGAATGTTGTTACCCAGGGTACCCAAGGTGTCAGGACAGCTCATCTATGACAGCAAGGCACATGGGGGCCGGGTGGTAAATGGACTCCTGGTCCAGGACCTCTAGTGGCCACTCGGCAGCTGGCACCAGGCAACACTGAGTTCCTGGCCTATGAGGTAAGACCTATCACAGTGAGGAAGGCCAGGAAGATTCTGAATTTGACGCCATCCTCCTCCCCAACCACGAAGACAGAACATGAGAAACAAAATAGCACCCTGAGAGAAAAGACATCCTGAAAAAGCTGAGACACAGGGTATGGTCTCTATCATATCTTCCCTGAATTTACCAGTTTGATCTCTGCAAAAACCATAAAAATCCTGAGAAACGACACTCAACTACTGGAGACTCAAACAAGTAACAGGTCTGCTGTACCTCCACGGAAGCTGGTTTTCTTTGACAGAGTAGACTGACATGGCCTCAGGTACATGGACAATGGTTTAGTCAAAGTGCTGCCTCCCAACCCTATCCCTAAAGAGGACCAGAAACAGTTCACTTGGAGTTGGAACAGACAATTATGCCCCAGGGGTATAACAAGTGCTGCCTGCTGTTATAAGAGTCTGAATAAATGTGGAACACCTGCAAAGCACCATACTAGCCTACTCTATCAGGGGCACTGTGCTATCCAGACCGAATGAGAAATGAGGAGTGGCCAGAACAGTGGAGTCTCTGGTAAGACCCATGCCCTATGCAGTTAAAGGGCCTGCACTGTCAGCAAAATTTTCTGGGTTCAAACAGTTTGATACATGTCAGGACATCCCCTCCCAAATAAAGGCCACACTAGTGCACCTTGAACCTCACTTCTCTAGAGAGAAGCAGAAGCACATTCCACACCTAGGAGGACTGCTTACACCCAAATATCAGGTGACAGAAAAGGGTACCAGCTTTGCGTGGGGCCTAGAGCAGGAGAGGGCTGTAGAGCAGGTCGCAGAGTCGGTGATCAGTAACAGGTCCTGACCCTGTACCGCATAACCCAGAAGACCCTCTGGTTATTGGCGGGAATACTTCTACATGGGAGGAAGATGCCACATGGAGGGGCTAAGGCCTCTGCAGAGACTGCATGGCAGCTCAGTTTCTCACCGTGCCCAATCCTGCTTCCATCCCCTCTGTGCCTCAAGGCGATGGTCCCAAGAGGATGCCCTACAAAACATTCTTTCCCTATTCTGTACTCTGTACATTATTTTATGTTTATATTGTCTCCCTTAAATACTTCAGATTTGTTAAGCCTTTTAACTACATTACTAGCAACTCAAGCCTATTTAATGACACTTTCTATTAAGAAAAAAACATACAAACTCTAAACAGATCTTCCTCCTAACTTAAAACTACTAGTCAAATTGAGTACTCTCTATCCCCACTGCCGTCAGCTGACGCTGTGGCTCCCAGATGGGGCTACTCGCTGGTGTGTCACTGTGCTCTGATCCCACCAGTCCAGGCACACGTTGTGTCTGTTCCCAAACTGGACTGAGATACGCTTATTGCAATTATCTCACTTAAACAATTCACAAAATAATGAAGTACAAGTGCAGAAACAATAGCCCACAGGTGTTCATACACAAAATCACACTTACATGAAAGCTTTAGAAAGACACCATGAATGCTAAAAAAAACCTGCTATCATACTAGGCGTTTACAAATAGTGCTAATATACTAGAAAGATGCTGCATCCAAATTATTTCTTAAATGTCCAAATCTGTCTTCGTTAAAAAACAGAACACAAGAAACTAAACACAGTAATAGCTGCAGTAAGGGTGTAGTTTTTGTAGGAAAAGTCCATGTGGAACTCCAAACAGCCGCTCAACAGAAAGAGGGCTTAGCCCTGCATTAAAAGATTGGCCGCTCTGAAAACTTATTTTAAGCAGGTTAGGAAAGATTTCAGGGTACCACGCACTGACTGTGAGAAGTTAGCTATTGTGCAACTTGATACTCAACTCACTGCCCACGCAACTTACCACTGTTTGACTCATCTAAAACGAGAAACCAAGTTGTGATTTTTGTCAAAATAATGATGAAACTAAGCTCTTAACTCTTTACTTCATCAAATACAGAAATAATAATACAAGACCTTTTGTAACACCTGAGTGGGAAAATTTTGTCTGAAAGGGGCTAAATGCCTTAGGCTTTGTACTTCATTATTTTGTAAATTGTTCAAGTGAGGTAACTGCAATAACCACTAACTCTGCCACTGTAGCTCAAAAGAGGTCACAGACACTACTTAAATGAATAGGTATGGTTGTGTTCCAGTAAAATCTATTTACAAAAGAAAGGAGATGGGCCACATTTGGCCAGTAAGCAATAGTTTGTTGACCTCTCTTCTAATGTGGTAGTAATAATAAACTCAAAGCAAACATCCATGATTAAATAACATCCATAGCATTAAAAAAAAAAAAAATGTGTTTACCTGGCCAAGAGACTCCTGCAGTTGTACCTGTAAATAGTCTGGGGGTAAAGCAGGAATATTCAGAGAGGCTTGTGAGAGTGGATATACTGAACGGGTAAGAGAGGACTCAAAGTCTTCGACTGAAACACTGGATTGATTGCTGTTCACTACATTTTGCTTCAAAACCTCAGGATCCTTTCTTCCTGAATCATCCAATCTCAGAAGCTCGACTTGTGATTCAACGTTTAGCAGCTCTGACTTCACAAGGTCTATCCTTGAGGAGGCATGTGACGCCATCGGGAGTGCTCCACTTATCTGCTCTTGTCTAAAATGCTCTCTCAGGGCCGGCCAGAGTCCAGCAATCCATGGCTCCACCACAAGTTCTAAACTGGACAGTAGTAACAGAGGAAAAACAAAACAAATGCCTAAGTTCTCCATCTGAATGCAGAACAGGAGAATGGCAGTCTGTTCATCTGGCTAAGTATGCACTTGTTAGACATGCTATGAAGACCATTAGGAACACAAAACATGCTTCATGATTAAGCTTTTAAAAGCTGGATATATTATGGGTTCATTAGCACTGTAGCTGAAAACCTATGAATATGTACATAGGTAAAAGAAATGAAAAGGGATATGAAGATATTCTAGTAATAAGATGATAAGGATAGAATTCCTCTTCATGTCCTAGAATTGGTAAACTTTAAGAAGACATAATTTTAAACAGGCATGCTAAATTCTGATAATGCTAACAGAACTTAACCAAAATCCATAGGCTACCATAATGCTGCAAATGATCATTCCATCAATCAAATACACCATTTTGGTTGTTTTTTTTTTGCCTAGCCAATTTACTGATATTTTTCCTACAGATTAAATTATCACCAAGAAATCACTATGGATTAATGCCAAGTTCTTGGTTAAATCAATAGTTAAAGCCTTTCTCTCAGTCCTAAACAATTTTTTTCTTTTTTGGTAAAATTCCCAGGGAGGCTGACCACAGGAGAAAAAAAAAGCAATCATCCTTTGGGAAAGTTGAATTCATCATTAAATACATTTCTTAAATGTGGCAGTCCACCTACTATTAACAAAGTATGATAACAACAGCATTCCCTGGACAGACAAGTTTAAGAAGAGTCAGTGGATAAGACCATGTCAGGGCTGTGGAAATAACACCACTTTTAATCACAACTCAAAGGAGGTATCGATTAAATTCTAATTCATAAAGATAATGAGTATCAGGAAGGCACAGTTCAGACCTGTGTCTCATGACTCTCGTAATGTCATCATGCTCAGTAAGTGCTCATGTGGTACACAGCTCAAAATTCGGTCATACATTATATCTGTCCTGAGGAGCCTTTGTGAAGAAAAGTTTATAAAATTATAGGTTCAATAATAACAGCTACATTTAAAATGTCTCTCTCATAACTCAGAAATATTAAGGTGATAATATGCATAACCATTCACAGAGCTAGCATTCACTGAGTGAACTTTAGCAACTTTTATGTAGTAAATGAATGAATGTTATTTACTACATGATGGGCACTGTTCTAAGAGGACATGTATTAATCCATTTGATCCTCCTAAGAAGCTTACACAGTAAATAGATTACTATTATCTATTGCATAGAGGCAAAAACTAAGGAACAAAAAGCTTAAGTAATTTGACCGAGGTCTCAGTTAGTAAGTAGGGGATCAAGGATTTGAACCCAGGTATTGGACTCAACTGTGCATTCATAACCTGTGTAACATGGTGGTATATCAAGCAAGAAGGTCTTGAAAATATCTTCATTTCAGAAAAAGAAAAATTCAAGTAAAGTAGTTAGGCTGAAAAATCTAAGCAGTATAGCCTACTAAAATATACAGTCATGAATTTTAATACCTACACCAATAAATCAACAGAGAAAATGAAAGCCTTTGAAGAGAAGTGAAATATAAATGAGGGATGGACCTAACGGATGGCATAAGCATTACATTAACAGTTAAAGATAGCTTGTTCAAGACTAAGCATTTAATGTCACTGAGCTTCTGGCAGAAGAAAAAAGCTCAATATAAAGGTACAAAGTTAAAAGTGAATTTACAAGGAAATGTCACAGAGTTTTGTCACAATCAAGAATACGTGTGCTGGGGATATGGAAAAAACCCGAAGCATTACAGCTGAAGGGCAAGATGGAACTAGTGGGCACGGGGTAAGTTCAGTGGAAATACAGCATGCCAAAAAGCAGGACATTTGCTGAATTTGTCATTTTCTCATAAACAGATTATTCAACACGGTGAGTGAAAATTAATCCATGCACCTAGTGGAAAAAAATTCAAGGGTGTGTGCTGTTATCTGGCTAAAATAGTTAAAGGCTAAATATGTTATAGGACAGTATCTGTAAGACCACAGAATAAACACATCAGGATGATTTGAAAGGTGGCACACCAGGTGAAATACTGAATTGTAAAAACAGTAACAAAAGTAATGAAAAGACAAAGTAAATGTCTGTATATGTCTGACTGGCATGATGGCAAATGGCCATTCAGAGGGTTGGAGTGCGCCAAGCAATGCAGTCTGCAGCGAAGGCCCATAGACCCGTGTTCTCTAACAGCGAAGAGAGGCTCGCCAGGCTCCCTTCATGTGAAGAGACCAATCTAATGGCTCCGTGTGCACAGCAGAGAGAAGTGCATGCACTATTAAAGTCCCTAAAAAATGTGGTGATTTTTGCAAATACCTACACTGTTTAAAGATAACTGTACTAGCACCTTTTCTAACTCTTGCCATTAGCATATACTGAGAAGGATGAAACAGACACAAAAGAAAATCAGCAAAATAGTTAAATCAAGCTCTGGCTGACTCTCACCGGTCCTAAAGCTAAAACAGCTAACAATAGTAAAACATGAGGAAAATTTCAGTGTTAAATGAAAAGCCAACATGTTTTATAAATTAACAAACTTTCATCGTGTAGATGGTTTACTGGAAGAAACAGAGAACACAGCCCTTACCCTACACAGTCATCTGCATGTCCAGTGTCATAGAAATGTCGGGCTCCAAGCTCTTGAAATCGTTTATCAATTATTTTTCCCCCATTGCAAAAGTAGGTGTATTCTGAATTCCCCAGACCTAGAGTACAAATACATAATTACTGCACAATAAGGTTTAAATTTAAGGACATAAAGAATAGGTAAATAAAACATCTAAAATAATATTATTCCATGTTCTTATGGATGGAGTTAATAACGTACGGCTTCACTTTTATTCTCCTTGAATAATACCATGCATGCAGACAATTTTCTTTTATTTTAAAACATAAAAGTACCAGACATAATGAAACAAAATACTTATTGGCCACTGTTGGAAGAAAAGACTTCCCATTTTCATCTCCATGACAATGTGTAAAAATATCGAAATCTTAAAACCAGGATTGGACAGGTTGCAAAACCACAATATCTGTTATGTGTGCATTTTTCTGATACTGAGCAGGGGTCTGCCAACCACAGCTTCTGGGACAAATCTCACCCACTGCCTTTCTTTGTAAATAAAGGTTTATTAAAAGACAGTCAAGTCCATTTGAGTACATATTAATTATAACAGCAGAGTTGAGCAGGCCTGCAAAGCCTAAAATATTTACTATCTGGCCCTTTATAGAGTTTACTGACTCCTGATACAGAGAGGTACACCTGTCATATAAATAATCATAATAACAATGTGCTATAAATGTTTCTGTGTTGGGGAAATTAAGAATTGCTTCTATGTCTCATGGTAAAAAATAAACTTAAATTCCTCAGTTGTTTAGTCATCTCCATGTTCTTTCTCTACAACAGGGTGAGAAATGAGTGGTTCCATACATGGGCCTAACAATGACTAGAACAGTGGGATAGGTTTCTGTCCCTTCTTTACACTTTTTTTGAGAGATTTTCAAACAAGTATGCATTCTCTCTTACCCTCTTCAAAAAATAATCCTCAAAGATAGGCCAATACAGGTCACAAGTCAGGAATGTGGACCCTCAATTCCCCTCTGCTATCGTATTGTACTGATCTGATCCCTTTGATCCTTTAAGATTTTTAAACTGTGCTTCAAAGAGTCCTAGGTCAGTTTTTCTTAACCTGGGATACATGTTAGAATCACCTGGGAGCTTTTAAAAATAACGATGCCAGGCCACTACCTTGAAATAATGACATCAGAATCACTGGAGGTGGGCCTAAGTAACAGAATTTAATAAAAACTTCCCTAGCTAATCCTGATGCGTAGCTGGGGGATGAAAATCACCATTCTAGGTTCTTAAAGAAATTATCAAAATCACTTGGGAGTTTTTTGTTTTGTTTTGTTTTTCTAAACAAAGAAGTGGCATGAGGGGTTGCTCCTTCACAGACTGTTTTAGTAGGAGTAGGATAAGGCCCAGCCACTACTATTCTGAAAACGTTTCATGGCTGCATCTGAAGTGCTGTAATTAAAATGCTGCTCAAGAGGGTCTGCAGAGGTGTGGCTCTGGGGAAAGAGTCATAAAAGGTAGCACATTATATGCATTTATATATACTATATATACAATATTTACATTAAAAAGAAAACCTATATAATCACACTTCATAGTTTTCAAAAATAATCCAGATACCAGAGATAATAATAGTATAGTAAGAACAGAAGAGAGAGTCCATTACCCAATAACCCATACCGCAGGTGAGCAAAGAAATCAACCGGCAGTGTTTTGTTCTGTATTTCCTTAACAAACTTGCGGGCTGTGTCTGGTGGGTCTCCGGTGCCCGTGGTGGAAACCACAACAACAAGAGGAGCTGTTTCGGTTTTTAGGTCATACTACAAAACAAGGACATCAAGTCAAGGACCTAACACTACAGGCGTTTTTGATTTAACACAGCAGCAAAGCAACTACCTTAGTTTCCTGTCTTGTATCTCAATTTTCCTCCTTGCCAGTTTTTTGAGATGTATGCCAGAGTGACCAACCCAATGACTAGGTGCTCTCAGCTTAATCAAGTTTCCTAATGCAGGATTTCATTCAAGGAAACCATGCATCTGATTTGTTGATGCTCAATCATCAAGAGGTTGGGAGGATTAACATATCTTTCTCTTATGTGGTGTACTAGAGGCAGAGACGAGAAAGGCAGAGACAGGACCCATCCCAGGTTTCCATCTAGTCGAGTCTTTCATTTTTAGAAATATCAGAGGAAACAGGATATAGTCAACTCTTTGCAACTAAGTCATGCGCCAAATATTAACATGAGCTCTAATATGCAAGGCAAACCAGCCCTGCTAAGAGCCAATTATCAGGCAGCTACGCACTGTGATGAGCTGCTAAGGAGGAGCAGCAGCTAACAGAGTAGAAACGTCTTTTCATAAGAAAGCAAAAAAAACAACAAAAAAAAAGCAAGAAAAGAGATGTTAAAATGGGGATGGGGACACTCAGACATAAACAGAACAGATACATAAGCATTCAGGGTTAACATGGCAAGACATGGAAGTAACAAGCAGAATACAGTGGTAAAGAATGACAGCAATAAAAACACACCAGCTCTGAAATCTTCAGCAAAACATAAAACCAGCCATGTGTACTGCATGTGACAATAAGGCAGAGGGACAAGGGGGCATTTTAAAGCTAGGAACTTGAAAGTGTTACCCCTTCTACATCAGGGACTTGGCTATTAAGAACCGCTCCTTATTCCCTCGGGTTTCGAGAGAGCTGAGAATATAATTAGCTATAAGTCTAGTTATAAACTCTTACAAATCATGTTTCTTTATTTTTATGTTAAGTTTAAATATTTCAAATAAAGCACTTCCCTGTCCTACTTACAAAGACTTCACAAGCTCTGCTGCCTGTGAACGCCATCTAATTTGGCTCCAAATAATTCGCTTTATTTTTCATGCTGGTTATAGAGTTAACGACTTGCGCTAACTTTTCACCAAGACATTTAATGCTTCCAAGAGTCTACACAGTTGTGTGTTAAACTCCGTATGCAGAGTTTGTATAAGTAATGTCAGTCCCTTTAAAAAGGACTATGTGAACTAGGAAGGAGATTAGATCATAAACAGCTAGAGAAACCATTCAGTCAGGGAGAACAAACAGCATGACTGACTAACTTGGTGTTAAAAAAAAAAAATTCACCGTTCATCTGACCGTCAAACACCTGCTGATCAACTTACCGAGGTCAACCACAAAGGGCCGAATCAGGGCTAGTTTTGATACTGATGACTTTGGTTCTGTCCAAAAGGGGCCGAATCAGGGCTAGTTTTGATACTGATGACTTTGGTTCTGTCCAAAGTAATAGATTCAGATTACATTTCACCATGTGACACTGCGATGTGAATTTAAGTTACTATAGAATGACAGGGCCTGCTGAGCGGGAAGTTCCCTTTTCTCCAGTGTCTACCTCCAGAGTCACCATGGCAGAGCTGCATAAAGGAACTACGTGAGCCTCCTATGAGCTGGGTTTATAATTCACTTCAGCTGCACACAGTCTAGCATTCTGAACTAGAGTTTCAGGAAAGGCCAGAGGGGGTTGTGTACATGAGTGAGAGAATACTGGCAGGGCAGTCTCCTGTGGGTCAAGATGGCCAGGGGGAGACCTATATTAATTCTAGCTAAATTATAAGCTTGCTTGGTTCAGAGTACACTGAAGTTTATATACCAAACTAAACTATATTATTGGTGCAGTTAATTAGAAATCAAGCAGTAACAGAAGGCCTAAGGTGAAGACCATCCGAGAGCGCAGTAACATCGGGGAACACTGCAGGGTGGTTGCAGAACAGGCAATACTGCTCTGGTCCCATGAATGCCTTCTCAACATGAAGACTGCATGAGAGTCTCATAAAGAGGGCTTATGCAAAGATCTCTGAGAAGGGAGGCAACATCTGCTCACAAGATCTGGGAGGGTCTTTGCAGATGGTAACTGGCAAGGAGGAGAAAAGCCCTGCAGGGCAGAGATCATGGAACGCCTCAGGCTCTGCCTAGGTTCTGGGAATAGGGAGTGACTTTAATTGCTCTATGTCCTCAAAGCTACGGAGATAAAAGCCCCCTGATGCATCAGGTGTGGTCAGACTGGGCGGCTCCTCAAAGGCTACTTCTGATGTAGATGCACCCCGGTAATGATCAGTGATAAACTCAAAGTACTAGTTTATCAAGTCTTACAAGAATCTCAAGTGCTGTTAAATGCTCAGAGCACTAGTTTAGCATATCTTAGAAGGATCACAAGTGCTTACCTACCCCTTCACACTCCCCTTCTATGCCCATTAGATCAATTAGATTATGCCCATAATAAAAGTGTTTGGAGCCCAGAGCTGGGGCCAAGGCATTTCCCACTGTTGGACTGATCCCCTGGACCCATGCTGTAAATTCTACTCTTATGTCTGTATTTCCTCAATCCCTCCTCACCACAGAGACTAAGGGCACCCACCTACGGGGTTGGGGCTGGTACCCAACATCTCTTAAGTATTGAAGTGATCTGAACGGCTTAATGGTTGGCACATCACCTTGTGGTATAAAGCCCCTGCCAACTGTTAACACCTGAATCGTCTGAAATAGTGTAATCTGGGAAGTGACAATCTAAATAAAAGAACACAGGACTGTAAAGTTGCATATACCCCAAGGTAGGAACTTCTGCAGAGACTGAATTTAAATAACCAGTCCCTGAAGAAGAGTTTCGTCTAGATCCCAACACTACTACTTTAAATTCTATTTTACGAAAGAATCTAGGCAGTCTTTCATTAGGAGGAACTCTAACAGGAATGGCAAGGCCTTTCTTTTGGGGAAAAAAGTAGGGTACTGAGATTCATGAGGCAGAAAGCACACCTGGGCACTCACACATCTCACTTGTTCTCAACAGCCACCCTGTGAAATAAACAAGGCATATGCTACTTCTGCCATTTATAGTTAAGGAGTTGCTACTTGCTTCAATTTTTGAGGCCATTTAGTTTAATTCAATTGCACACTTCTAAATTTAAAAAAAAAAAAAAAAAAAGCTGCTGAAATCTTACCATACTATCGAACAAATAAATTTCTGTTAAAAAAAAAAAACAAAAAAACAAAGATTATCTGGTGGTATTTAGTGTCCTTTTCTTAACCATCACTTCCCAACCAAAATTCTTCAAAGCACAAAACAGTAAAACCCACAGAGTAACGGCTCTCACCTTGTTGGACTCACTAATGCAGTGAAGATCTGCAGAAAATCCATGTGCCACTGCTTGCTCACATATTTCTTCTGCTATGGCCTTTGCCTGTCCCTGCTGTGTAGCATATAATAACAGAAACCTCCTCATAACTCCAAGACATGTAACAGAGAAACTGAAAAATGGGAAAAAAAAAAAAAAAAAGAGATCGCCTTTTTAATGAAGTAGTAACAACCTGAAGGTATTAATTCTCCCTCAATCTTTAAGAAACTGCAACAATATATACACATACGGGTATGAAACAGTCTTTTCTAAATTTGTTTTTAGCATGAATCTTAAATGAGCCTAAATAAGAATTCATCAAATTAAGGAGTATAGGAATGAAACTCTTAATTCCATGGCTCTAAATCAGATTGCTAGCTCGGAATTACTTGGGCTTGAATCTGTGGTTCGTTAAGTGCAACCCATTAAGGCAAGCTCCCCAAATGATCTTTACCACAGCCCCTTTACCCAAAAAATGGGACTATTACCATCTACCTGAGAAAGGATGCATGCAACACAGGCCAAGAACCTGAAAAAAGCTTAGGCCACAGTATCACTCACCAGTGTTAAATATCTGTTGCCTCTTTTTTTTAAAAGAAAAAAAAAGTAAAAATTATATTCAAATGATAGGATTCTTGGTTCCTATTTGATCCTAACATTAAACTAATCAAAGTACTAAAGGTAACTGAAGCACGTATTTTCCTTTGTTACTTAATGCAAATCGAAAACATGTGAGTGTATGGACGTACAAATGCGACATGGTAAAAGACCCATAAAACTGCATACCTCAACCATACCTCGGCTTTCCATTGAAGCTGCTCTCTGTAACCCTGATGTGACAGGCAAGCAGTCCAAATCCACGCTATCTTGGCCCCCTGCGGCTTGTAATAAGCAACTAAGGTTTGTAATTTCCACCCTACCCAGGCAATGTGTAAACTAACTCGTATCTTGGCTTCTGTGAACCACTTAAGTAACAATCGAAATGTCCTGAGTCCCCTGGCCCTCAGAATGTCCGGAGCCCCTCACCGTCACCTCCGCCCAGGAGGTGATCTACAGAATCCACTGTCCCTCGGAATATCTGAAGCCCCTCACCCCCACCCCTGAGGTGGTTTACGGGTGTAAAAGGTCTTGACACCCTCCTTCGGGGGCCACAGGTTGGAGAGACAGGAGGCCTTCTGTGCAGCAATAAAGATCCTGCAATTTGGCATACTTTTGTTTTGGTGTTGACTTTCTATGCTCGCTCCAGTACAATACACATACAAGCGCACATAAAGAATAAATATTTCCAATCCACTTAAACATTTTACTAACACATGTTTTTCCTGAAGAGATTAACAGTAGTAAAACAACACAGATTTTTTTTTTCCATACTCATCTAACGGCTAAAACTGGAGGGCTGTCAATTTGTAAAGTCAGATTTAAACTGAAAACAAAACCAAAATCTTGGTTTTTGGTGTATGAACCGCCCAGAACAGCACCGGCCATAAAACAGGTACTCGGTAAGTTATCTGAATGAGTGAATAAACAATATAAAAACACTACACATTTACAGCTTACAGAAAATGGTGGAAACGATCATGAAAACCTTACTACAGCTAAAATTTCTATCACCTCCCATGAAACACACACATCCTGAGGGTTTCCCAGGATCAATCAACCCCTCACCCCTGCTACTGGCCCACAGCATGGAACCACCTTCCCACGACTCTCAGCGGAGGCCGGAGTCCCAGCAAGCCCAGGGGCGGCGCAGAGGCGGTGGGCGGAGCTCACAGCCGCGTCCGGCAGGGTGGGCGCTCGGAACGTCCCCCGTGCTCACCCCTCCCCGGCACGCCCCTGCCTCCCCACGTCACCGAGTGCGGTTTCTCTAGGCCTGCAGAGCGCCTAGAACCAAAGGCAGAACACGCGGCGGGCCCCACACCCCCCAAGGACCTCCCCGAGCAGAGGCGGACGCGGGGGCCAGGCACGCGATCCCGGGGGCACCAGGGCCAAGCCCGAGCCCGCGTCTGCGGCGATCCCCAGAACCCGAGGGGCGTGGGAACCACGGGCGCACGCTCCCCACCCCGGACCGCCTCTCTCTCGGGGTGAGTGCAGGGCTGGCCGGCGGCCGGAATCCGAGAACTGCAGCCGCCAAAGAGCTCACCTGCGCCGCGCCAGCCTAGGACTAACCAGCGAAGCGCGACTTCCACCAACCTTGAGCCCGAGCACACGGACGTAGCGCCCCGCCCGGTACCTAGGACCAATAGGAAGTTCCGCAGGGGACCTGGGCCAATCATACTGCTCCGCCGTGAGCCAGGAGCCGTGCTTCCGCCTCGCCCCGCGTTTGCTACGGAGGCCCACGAGGTCCTGGCGCCTCTGCGACCCCCTTGAGTGATCGGCGGACGGGGCGCGGTAGGCGTCCACGCGGGCTCTCGGCGCGGTTGGCCAGGCTGGGTGTCCCAGACCTCGCTGGCTTTCTCGGGCTGCGCCGCCTGGCCAGTGCCTCAGCTCAGGTACCCGGGGCGCTGGGTCTGGGTGTGCTCGGCCCGCGAATCCCTTTCAGTTCTGGGAGGACGCGCCGCGGGGCTCCCCACCTGTCTGTCCTGCACGCTCGGGTTCCCAGATCCCCCGCGGCGTCTTTAGGTCTGGACTGGCCGCCCCACCTTCTCCCTTCATAGATCTCTGTTTGGCTTTTTCTTTTCCTATCGTTTCTCGATTGAGTAAACCGTCTCCGATCACCGAGCGGAAACCGACAGCTTAGGGCCTGTCCGGCGGGTGGGTTTGGAGACGGAGCCTCGCCCTGTCGCCCAGGCTGGAGTGCGGCGGCGCAGTCTCCGCTCACGTCCGCCTCCGCCTCCTGGGTTCAAGCGATGTTCCTACTTTAGCCTCCCGAGTAGCTGGGACGACAGGCGATGCCACCACATCCGGCTCATTTGTTATTTTTAGTAGAGACTAGGTTTCACCACGTTGGCCAGTCCACGCGTTTTAACCCTTGCCCTGCCCTAGCCTCTCCTCATTTTGCCTACTTTACCTGTTCTTGGTTTATTTGATTTTTATCGAAATGCAATTCCTTCCTTCAACCAACGTTTAAGAGCCACCATTAAGAGTTGCACTGCCTGAGTTTGAACCCTGGCTCTGCCACTTAACCACCTGCATAAACTGAGCAAAGTGACTTTGTGCTTCAACTTCTTCCTTGAGTAAAAAGATGGTGAAGGTACTTAATCTGTGTAGGTTCATAGAATACCTGCAACAGTGCTTAGCAAGTGGTAGTGATTGTTATTGTTAGATGTCAGCCACTTTTTTAACTTGGATGCAGAGACCTTGCTCCTCTGGTATTCATGTTATCTATCCTTTTTTATCTATCCACTTTTTTTTTCGGGTACTCTTTTGTAGTTTCATAAACATTGATGTTGGGTCAATCATGTTCTCAATGTATTTAACCATGTCTTTTTAAATTGTTTAGTTATCAAACAGAATCTGATGGCATGGCTTTAATCACCTTGAGGAAGAACCTTTATCGTTTATCTGATTTTCGAATGCATGGAACTCTCGCTACTTTAAAAAATCAACCTCCAACTCATGTTCACAAGGTAGTCGAGGACCGTCTGTGCCCTTGGTTCTGTTCACGACAACCTGAGCCTTTCAAGGTCAGGTTCCATCATGCCTGTTGTAAAAAGTTTCATTTGGATAATGGAAATGACCTTCATCCACTCAGTGGGCCGGTATTCTCTCAAGTATCTGACTGGGACGGGCTTGACCAAAACGTTAAAAATGAGGACAGTCAGAGGTTTTACAAGAGATTAAGCAACTTGACTTCATCGAAAGAAGTGTTAAGTTTTATAAGCACGATGGAAACCTTGCCTGACACTGTGGCAGCAGGAGCTTTACAACGAATCTGTGAAGTGGAAAAAAAGGATGGTGATCAAGGGCTGCCAAAAGAAATACTGGAGAATAGCATCTTTCAAGCTTTATGCTTTCAATTAGAACAGGAACCCTCAGAGCTGTCAAACACTAGTTTGGTGACTGCTTTGCAAGCTCTGATTCTGTTACATGTGGATCCTCAAAGTAGCCTGTTACTGAACCTGGTGGCAGAATGCCAGAATCGTCTCAAAAAAGGTGGCCTGGAAGTTCACAATCTTTGTATCCTTGGGGAAAGTCTGATTAGACTGTACAGTCCGGGTTGTGTGACACTAGAACTGATTATAAGTCAGCTGCAAGGTGAAAAATTGGAAACATTTACCCCAGAGGATATTGTGGCCCTTTATAGAATCTTGCAGGCATGTGCCGAAAAAGTGGATGAACACCAGCCATTTTTAAATAAGATAAACAACTTTTCCCTTTCAATAGTTTCCAACCTGAGTCCTAAATTGATGAGCCAAATGCTCACTGCCCTGGTGGTTCTTGATCAAAGTCAAGCACTTCCTCTGATTATAAAACTGGGCAAATATGTCGTGAGGCATATCCCACATTTCACTCACAAGGAGCTTGGGAGAGTCTTGGAGGCGTTCATATATTTTGGGCACCATGACAGATTTTTGACAAAAGCCCTAGAGCAGCATGTAGCTGCACTCCATCTCACGCTGGATCCTGAAGTTGTCAGCAGAATCATGGAGTACTGCAGTAGAAAACTGATTCTTTCAAAACCCATCCTCAGTGCAGGGGCAGAAACTTTTGTTTGCCAATCAGAAAAATTTTCACCTAGTCAGATTTCTATATTAATGGAAGCATTTGGAAAGCTCAATTATTTGCCACCAAATGCCTCTGCTTTATTTCGAAAGCTGGAAAATATGATATTCACTCATTTCAATTATTTTCCGCCCAAAGCACTATTGAAACTTCTTCATTCATGTTCACTTATTGAATGCCATCCAGTCAACTTTATGGCAAAAATATTCCACCCTTTTTTCCTTCAGCGGCTGCAAGGTGAGTTGATTATAACTTCTGACAGTTAGAAAAAATTAACCTTTGTACTGGTGGTGGTTTCAAGTCACTTAAAAAGGCAATGCCTTGCTTTTATTTTTTCTTCCATAGTGATAAGATCTGAGGTTAACAGATGCTGGCATAAAAACAGCATGCTAGGATGTTGCATAGAGGGAGGAAAGCTGTCTCAGATAAAGTGACTTTTGCCTTAGCTGAGAAATTGCAGCATTCTTATGAGATACGGTGAGCTGATGGCAGTGGAACTAGCCACATTAACATGTTAGAACTTTTGGTGAATGAGCAACTGTATCTTTTTTGAGAGAGAGAGGATGGTATTGCTCATCTGAATTCAAGGCCACCCAAGTATGTCAAATTTCCGGAACTCCATAGTTAAAGGAAATTTCCACTAATTCTCTGAAGATTTTTCATCTCTTTTAATTTTATCCGTAGCTAGAAACTTGGGTTCTTGGAAGTCAGTTTCATCTGTGGCAGGAGCAGGGGCATAGTTAATTCTAACAAGTTAATTTCATAGTGTCATTTAAAAGTACAGTAATTCTGTCTAGCATGTGTAAGGCAATGTTCAATGTTCATGATGTTTGCATACATGTTTAAAATTCTGACATAACTATGACTGGGATGCTTTCTGTTTCAGGTGAAGAATCTCATTTGGACAGATTGAGTCGGGCACAACTGACCCAACTTTTTTTAACCTCAGTCCTAGAATGCCCTTTCTATAAGGTAAAAGCATGAACTGTGTGTGGCTTTATTTCTTTATGGGTGCAGTTTCCTTTTGTCTGCCCTGAAACTTTTTAAGTTCCTTTACTTTAATCTGTCTCAATAACCTCATGAAAAAGCAGAATTTCATTTACTTGGAGTTAGTTGCCCTCAGATAGGCTTTTCTTTGATAAATTGACCCCACTTTTGTGTTCTTGTTCTGGAAGGAACAACTTTCTCTGTGTAAGATTTCTTAGGAGGTTGTATCAGGTGCTGCAGGCACGTGTGTTAGAGTATTTCTCCAGTCTCTCTGAAGGTTTTATAGGGTTTTAGTACTAGGTTTAGTACTAGCTTTCTCATAGCTGTTTGTTATCAAAGTGTGAATGTCTGGACTAAACAAATACCTAAATTATTTGCGAGTGCAGTACATTTTTAAGCCAAGCCAGAAGTTTCACTTTTATCTAATAGAGTTTAGCTTACCTAGAGTTTGCTCTTCCCATAAAGTACTATAAAGATTCATTCAATTATCTGTCACATTTCTTATGTGGGATCAGAAATAGCACACCAGACTATGTCTTTCTTTCTCTGCTTCTCTATGCTTGATTCTGAATCATAGAGTATCTGATTTTTGAAATAAGGTGTAAGAATGGAAAAATACCCCCTTTTTAAATAGCTTAGACAGTCCTAAGTTATATAAAGGTAAATAATAATTAACCCCAGTCTCTTTCCATCACTAAACAAACCATATTAGAAGCAGTTTCTATTACAAAATATATACAGGTACATAAACACTGTCTATTTTTTCTCTTGTCAAGGAATGAGACTGACTAATCAAAGTACAGTTTGCTTTTGTGCCCAGTATATCATGGACATTCCTTGAGACCACTACACACAGGTCACATGCATTCTTTTTAGAAAGCCATGAGATTTCATGGTGTTTATTTCACTATTCCACTATTGATGCACTTTGAGGTTTTTTTCCAACTTTTGTCTACATCAGGAATGCTGTAATAAACATTCTTGCAAATCCTGTCATACTGGAGCCTTTTTGGTTTTTCTCATATGTAAACTAGATTCCTAAAGATGGGATTACTGGATTAATTTTTGATAGATACTGGCAGATTTTTCTTCCTTAATAGTTACAGATGTCGCATTTCCTCAGCAATGAACGAAGGTGGCCATGTCTCCGCCACTTCTATTACAGTGTGTTAGTAGTCTCTTCCGTTTGCGTTCCTCGACTAAATGAAAGAGGGTATCGTACCATATATGTAAGTTGCATTTTAATGAGCATTAATGAAGTTTAGCATATTTTCAAATATATGTTGGCCATTTACAATTCTTTTGAATTGCCTTTCTACACCTTAATTTATTTCTGTTGGATGATTTGTCTTTTTTTAAGGACTCATTGTAAAACAGATATTAACTATTATGAATGTTGTACTTATTTTCCCCTAATTTGTACTCATATTACTTTTTAATATTTCTTGATATATTTTTGAATGTTCTGTAGTCGAATCTGTCTTTTAGGACTTCTGAGTTTCCTGTCTCACTTAAGAGCATGAATATTTTACAACATTTTTAAAAATAATATATTTAAATTTTATTTAGACCTTTGATCTAAAACAAATTTATTTTTACTGTTATTTTTATATACGTATTCTAATTAACAAGTAAAATAAAGTTGTATATACTTATTGTGTTCATGTTTTGAAATATGTATACATTGTAGAATGGCTGTATCAAACCACTTAACATGTGCATCACCCCCATACCTATCATTTTATTTCGTGATGAGAATATTTAAAATGTACTCTCACTGGGCATGGTGGGTCATGCCTGTAATCTCAGCACTTTAGGAGGCCAAGGTCAGGAGTTCCAGACAAGCCTTACCAACATGGTAAAACCTCATGTCTACGAAAATACAAAAAATTAGCTGGGCATGGTGACACGTGCCTATAGTCCCAACTACTCTGGAAGCTGAGGCAGGAGAATCGCTTGAACCTAGAAGGCAGAGGTTGCAGTGAGCTGAAGTCATGCCATTGCACTCTAGCCTGGGCAACAAGAGTGAAACGCCATCTAAAACTAAAGAAAAAAAGAAAGTACTCAGCCATTTTCAAGAACACAATACATTCTTATTAACTGTAGTCAGCATGTTGTACCATCTGGAATTTATTAGAGTCTGTAATGTATGACAGAATTTTAATTTAGTTATTTTCCAAATCTGTTTTCCAAATAGATAACCAATTTTCCAGCATCATTTATTATATTGCTGTCCTTTTCTTTCTAAGTTAGAATGTCACTTTTATCACATTTTTCCACTACAGATTGAGTATCCCTCATCTAAAATGCTTGGAACCAGAAGTGTTTCAGCTTTCAGCTTTTTTCATATTTTAAAATATTGTCATTATATTTACCAGTTCAGCATCCCTAATTCAAAAATTTGAAATCCAGTTTATTCTTGCTCCCTCCCCATTCCTTTTTACCTTCCTTCTTTACTTTCTATTTATGGTGACTAAAAACACATAAAAAAGATATTTTGAACTATTAGACTTGAACTGTAACAATAGAAGTTTGCGTCGTCATTTTGAGAGAGATGCTTGTCCCAGTTCCTGGAAAAGTATCATGCCTGTAAGGTAATGTTATATCAAACTTTTCTACCTGGGTAACCTTCAGTTTATTCTCTGGTTTTATATCTCATTTTTCTTTCTCATGTTTGCACATATGATTTTTAGGGTCCAAAACTCCTTCCTAAATATCAAGTGAAATCATTTCTTACCCCATGCTGTTCCATGGAGACCCCTGTGGATTTTCATCTTTATAACTCTGTGAAGATTGGGCTGATTGACCTTTTAGGAGAAAGATTATATTTTGCTTCAAAAGTGTTGACACCCTATTGTTATACAATAGGTAAGTAATATAAGGAATTTTGTTTTAAACCTAAGCATTCTGTTCGATTTTGAAGATATATGGGACCTAGAAGCAATAGAAGGTCTCTGGAAATGTAAAATGGAATGGTCCCCTCCCTGAAGGCAATTTGAAGCAGATGGTTAGCAGCAGAACCGTAGAGTCAAGACTGTCTGGGTTTAAGTCTCACATGTTAGCCACGTAGCAGAATGTCCTGGGCAGAATATTTAACCTTTTTCTGCTTGCTTCTTCCTCTGTAAAATGAGAGTAATAGTGACTTCAAAGTCTTATTTAAAGACTAAATAAAATAGCACCTGGAACATAGGAAATGCTCACTGATTGTTAGCTACTACTAAAACCTAGGCCTGCACTGTCCAACTATAGTAGCCACTAGACTATGTGGCTATTTAAATTAGTAAAAGTTTAAAAACATTCCTCAGTTACATTTCAAGTGCTCAGTAGCCATATGTGGCTCATGGCTGCCAGATTGGACAGTGCCATTGTAAAGATTTCCACATCCCAGAAATTTCTCCTGGACAGCACTCCCAGTTCTCTGTCCTTACAATTCTCCTAAATCGATGGGTAGAAGAAAGCCATCTCATAAAGGACATCAGTTCACAGGCTTCAGATGGTCACTTCTCTTTACAAAGAGAACAGCAGTTTACCGGAGGGGAAGGACAGGGAAGCCCTCCATGCTCGAAGACCAGGTGTCCAGGTGCAGCACACTTACCAACCGTGGAGGCACTTTGATTTGGAATGATGGAAGTTCCGAGTTGCATAGATGTCTAACGGCTTAAGGGTTTTCTTCACAGTCTGGATTAAAGGATCTCTGCCACCTGTTATAAGGGGAAAGATAAAGCATGCATGGTTCTTGTCATACCCCAGATAACTTCAGAACACATTCTGTGGTTTATCGTTGTTGAGCCTTCTTAATTTAAGGCTGACTTGATTGATCATAAAAGCCAATTAAATTACAGTTCTCACCGTTGTTTGGTTGTGGTCATTACTTTGCAGCCTTCAGTCCCATTGACCAATACAATGTGGAAGGAATCAAAACAGAGCAAAGAAATGAATAAAGGAAGATAGTGTTTGTGAGGGTATCACAAGAGGAATTTTTCCTTTCTTCTCTCACCAGATGTTGAAATTAAATTAGATGAAGAAGGATTTGTATTGCCATTCACAGTTAATGAAGATGTCCATAAAAGGTACAGAAAAATGTTGTGCTTTTCACATTACAAGTCTTATTGAGGCTAATAAGCAGTGGTATCTTTTTCTCAAGAAGGTGAAAAAAATAGATATTCTGGAAATTAAAATACTACTTTTCAGAATGTCATTTTTGGAAATTCCTTGTAATATTTTATAAAAATTAATAAGATCAAATTCATCAGGTATTTGAAAATAATGTTGTCACATAGTAAGAGCCAAATCCCAAATAAACTTTGCTAACTAAAATATATAGTAAATATTTTGGATTATTTTAAAAATTAAGTTTCTTTATTCTTTTTGATTTTTCAGGATAGCACTGTGTATTGATGGTCCACAAAGATTTTGCTCTAATAGCAAACACTTACTGGGAAAAGAGGCTATTAAACAAAGACACCTACGGTTACTCGGTTATCAAGTTGTTCAGGTATGATTTCACCTATTTTTTTTTTTTTTTTCTAAAAGGAAATCCTCATTAAAATTTGTTTTTTCCAGGTGACTGTTAAAAAGTAAACAGGCTGAGTGCAGTGGCTCATGCTTGTAATCCCAACACTTTGGGTGGCCGAGTCGGGCAGATCACGAGGTCAAGAGATTGAGACCATCACGGCCAACATGGTGAAACCCTGCCTCTACTAACAATACAAAAATTAACTGGGCGTGGTGGCATGCATCTGTAGTCGCAGCTACTCGAAAGGCAGAGGCAGGAGAATTGCTTGAACCTGAGAGGCGGAGGTTGCAGTGAGGCAAGATTGTGCCACTGCACTCCAGCCTGGCGACAGAGTGTGAGACTCATCTCAAAAAAAAAGGAAACTGAGGCACAATAACATTTTAAAGAATTTGATGAAACAGCAGTTAATGAATTGGACAGCACAGAAATGGCTTGCGAACACATGAGGGAGGCTTTTATAGGAAGAACACAAGGACCCAAAGAATAGACTTGATTGGTTACAGTTATATATTCTTGTTGCTTTGTTTGAATTATTCTATAGACAGTTTGTAGTTATGTAATTATGAGTTTGTGAGATGCTTCTGATTGGTTGAGCATAAGTTCTGTTTTTCTCTAGTAGAAGCTTTTACAACAAATATCCCAAATTAAATTGTGCTTAACATTTGCTCTTAAGCAATATGAAGTTTATTTTCAAGGCCTAACTGGCTTGGTCTGCTCAGACATTTTTCAGGCACAGGCTCTATTTTAATTTACTTTAACAGTCCTAACTGGCCTGCCAGCCCAGTGGACCACCAATCTTATGTCTAGTTTAAATAGCAACGTTGTTAATTCAGCTTAAATCTCTTGTCTTATATTTTGAAATACAGCATTTTCAGAGCTGTATTTTTGATTTGTCAAAAGTGGGGCATACCTATATTCATTATATGCTTAACTCTGCTTTTAGAATTACTCAATTGTTGGAATATGTATTCTGTTTTAATTTCTCCTTGATTTAATAAATAATAATGGACAAGATAATCCATTATAACGAGGAGCTTCACCAACACTTCCTATTTAAGACCTTTTCAGTGTTTTCACTGTGGATAATGTAATAAGGTCTTATGTGAAGGCTCAACAGTGCATGTGAATGAGAGCTCTCAATACTGGGCAGCACTCTGATTTCCTATCTGCTGACTGTTTTCTCCATCTTGCACCTCCCCAGCTGAGTATTCATAAAACTAATCATGCCAGTGTGTGCTCAGAAGCCTTCATTGTTTCTTTACTGCTTACAGAATCAAGTAAAAACTTCTCTACATTTTAACATTCAAAACCCTCCGTGGCCAGCCTGCAGCCAGGCCCCTGACATGTGGTTGCTCGCCGGCCTCTCTGCTCCCAGCTGAGTAGCTCTCTTCTTTACTGAGCCTCCTGCTCTCTCTGTTCGTTCCCTCTTTGCCCCTGCTGCATCCTCCAGCTCTCTGAATACCTGCTTTCCAGCAGTTCATCAGCATCCCCCCTCATCAATGAAATGCCCGCTCCCTGTCAGCACTAGATCACCAACCTACAGCTTGTTTTTCATATTTATTGTGTAATGTAACTTGCCACCTCAGTTGTAAGCTCCTGGAGAACAAGGGATCATGTTTCATTCTGATTTACATATGCTACATGTTAATTCAGCAGATATTCACCAAGCCCCTTCTTGGTGCCAGGCACTGTTCCAGACACTGGGGATACAGGATGAAGAAGCTGCTTGGGAAATTTGCCTTCCAGGAGCTTACGTTCTGCTGTGGGGAAGCATGTAGGAAACAAGGTAGTCAACAGCCAGAATAACCTCAGATTTGAAAGATCTTGACCAGTTTTACTTTTCTACCTTGACAGATGCCCTATCATGAGATGGAGATGCTAACAACAAGACTCGAAGTGGTGGAATATTTACAAAGAAAACTGTTTTCTCAAAACACTGTTCATTGGTGACAAGAAGTAATACTGGCTTCAGAACTCAAAACGGTGAAAGGACTTGCATTTTTATGGAACTCAATATTAAAAAAAGAATATAATGTGAATTAGCCACTTTGCAGAATGTGTTCTAAATGGTGTTCTGGAAGGATCTGTAGTTTTCCTTATACTATATGTACATTTGTTGTGGTAAAATTTTAATTTTAATTTAATGCTAGTGTCATAGATACTTTATATACATCAAACAATTGACCATGTACGATAAAGGAATTCAGTGAATAAATTTTATTTTAAAATCTTTTGTCATAGTTATCTGCTAAATGAAAATAGTTTGCTCTTTATAGACCTTTTATTTTCTAGCAGACGTAAGGAAGAAATTTTATCTCTGTATTCTGTGAGTGGAGGTGAGATGTACCGTAAGGAAAGGGAGCAGTGAAATAGAGTACAGTGCTTCGGATATAAATACTATGGAATTACACAGAAACAATCCTTTAGTTAATACGATATATTAGTGTGAGAACTTTTTATAATAAACATATAGAAAAGTGGAAAAGCAATCTAGGTAGATTTTTTGGGGAGGTGTTTGATTGTAGGAAGGATCTTCTAAATTTTAGATCAAGAATGAATTAAATTGTAATTCATTGCATAGACTTCATTGCCTCCTTACAGTCAGGTTACAGTTTCAGGGGAGAAGAGGATAATGAGGCTGACTGGAGCAGCAGAGCTTTGGGGTTGGACACTCAGGCTTCACCACAAGCCATGCTGTGACCTCGGACCGGGCAGCTGCTGTGTAGCGTTCACCGACTATGCTGAGTGCATGCTGAGCACTTCAGCATGATGTTTGTGTGACTCTCACATGCCTTCTAATTTAGGTACTGTTCCTACTTTACAGAGTAGTGGGCCAGCTTAGAGAGGGTGAATGTTCTACCTGATCATTCATCATGAGTGATGAATGTCAGATTTGAATCTGTCCCTAAGAAGCAGTAAAACAGTGCTAAAAATTCAAGTTCAGGAATCCTACAGCTTGAGTTTGAGTTTCAGCTTCATCGTCTGCTAACTGTGACCTCGAGCTTCAGTTTCCTGAGAGCTACTCTTAACATTAGAATGGAATTTCTGTCACAGCCCTATGGCTTCTGTAGCAAGGCACAAACTGAGTGTTTTAAAACAACCGAGATTTACTCTCTCACATTGCTGGAGGCTGAAAAAGCCAAAATCAAGGTGTCAGTAGGGTCATGCTCCCCATGAAACCTCGAGGGGAGAGCCTTTCTTGCTTCTTCCAGCATCTGGTGACAACAGACATTCCTTAGTTTGTGGCAACATAACCGTCTTCCATCTTCACGCGCCGTCTTCCCTTTGTGTGTGTGTGTGGCCCTGTGTCTTCACATGGCAGTTAATGTGCATGTCTCTCTCTTCACATGGTGTTCTGGTTTGGCTGTGTCCAAATTTCCCTTTTACAGGGATGCTAGCCATGTTGGATGAAGGCTTACTCTAGTGGCCTTATCTTCATTACATCTCTAAGGTCCCTATGTCCAAATAAGGTGGCATTCTCACATACTGGGTCAGAACTTCAGAACTGCCATGTCTTTTTTGAAGGAGGGACAAGGGACACAATCATGCTGAACCTGTAACTTGCTGAGATGAAAATTACATAAGACACTTAGCAAAGTGCCTTCTGCAGAGCAAGCACAGTGCCAGTTAGCTAGTACTAGTCTGAATGTCCACCCCATCATACTTCTTACTTCACTTTAGCTTTGGGGGCCTATTATAATAGAAAATGGAGACTAGATGAGCTAAGATTACTTTTTGTCTCCAATGACAAAGCTTGACACAATGGAGATTGAACGAGAGATAGGTAGGTAGGTTCTGATATATTCATATACCTAGGTGACCTTGCTGCTCATTTGGGACCTGGCTTGGAAGGATTGTCACACCTCTCTGAAACTAGGTTATTAGCTGATTGACACTTTTTCACGCCTGTTAGATGACTTAAAGCAGGTGTTCCTGACACTGAGCCTAAGATCTGTTCCAGATCACATTAGGCCTCAGAAACCCCTTTCACACCTCCTTGCAGCTAGTCTCCATTCCTGGGTCGTCTTCTGCCTTTTGTGAACTCAGGTTCCCTCCCTGGCCTCCCTGGCCTCTGGTCCACCCTCACTGTGCTGTACCCTCTCCCCATGACTCAGCTAATTCCTGGTGTGAAACTCAACCCAGAAATGTGGTGTGAGGTTAAAAGCATACAGTTAAAAGAGCAGAGAGGGACTTAACCAACTTAGCCACACGAAGAGGTAATGACGGTCTGTTATAAATGCTATGAAGAAAAATACAGCCCGAAGATTTCTTCACGTGTGCTGTTGACCTAAGTCCATGTTGTCCATTGCAACCCTTTTCCTGCTCAGAATCAGATGCTCTTCCTTCTGCAGTTTTCACTTACAGCCTCTGCTGAGCCTGTCTCATTTGACTCTCCCCAAACCTCTTTACGTATGCATTCAGCAGACACTCACAGCTCTGAGCATGCTGGGCACACTCAATACTCCAGCTCCAGAGCCAAGTAGGAAAGAGTCCCGGCCCTGGGGGTGGTGGGGGAGGGCTTGAAATGGGTGAGATTAACAGATTCGTGAGCAGGCAATGGGAGTAGTGACGCCTCCGGCACACCTGACTCACAGACAAGGCTCTGGGAAAGCAAAGACCAGGCCCCCCTGGGCAGTGACAGCCTCAGAGTGATTTGTAAGCTGAGTTTTAGAAGGAATAGAAGAGGGTCTGGGGGTGCAATTGCCATGGCTGGAACACCCAGTGCAAAGCATACAAGGTTGGCCGTGGAGGGAAGCTAGACCTGCCTCTGGCCCCGTTCAAATTTTAATCCTGACAAAGTACATGAAAATAGTTTAGGCTAATGGATATAAGGTTGCTGGCTTCACTAACAAGCAAATTTTTTTTGAAAAGCTTTGTCAGATCATAAAGTCAAGTCCTTTTAAACTGAATTCTCATGCTGAAGAATTTGTATGTCTGTCCCTGTACAAGCAAAACTGGTGTGAATATGTCATTGCAATTACACATCCAATATGACGGCTCTTGCAACTATATATTTGACAGTATTTTTAATAATTGCATGAACTTGCTATATAAACTTGTTTTCAAAAGTAAAGCAAAGCAAGAAAAGTGAGTGGAAAATTGTTTTACTTGCTAGCATGTCTTGCAGCAACAGTGATATTCTTTGGACCTATCAATAGGGGGCAGCAAAGTTCGGGACTTGGATTGCGCTGCTGCTGCTGACACTGGATCATCTCTGGAGGAAAAAGAGGATCCTTTTTGACTGTGTGTAGATGGCGAGCAGGCAGGAGCTGTGGAAGAGCATGCTCACAGTTCTGCCTCAACGACACAGCCAGTCTTCTTTACCTTTCTGTACCTTCCTCTAGGTTACGAATGTGCTTCTCTTGGGTAGATGTGTACACTTAGTATTTGTTACATGGAGGAAAATACAGGAAGGAGCAAAATTCTCAATTTGATAGAATTCTGGGGAAACAGGGAAACAGTCAGTTCCTTCTAACAAAGGTATACCTACTAGAAGATGTTGTGTGCAAATCCAGAGAGGAATCTTGGCCCAGTGAAGAAGCAGGCAAATTATCCCCTTAGGGCTGAGATCTCCTAAACTGGGATTATACCCAGCTCCATTACTTGGTGTGGAGAGTGATGTGAGATACATCTTGTAAGCTGTTTAGCCTAGTTCCTGGAAAATAATAAACAGTGAACATTGAGTGCAATTATTGTTATTGGTACATGTGTATTCATTCATTCTCAGTTAAACTTTATCATACAGCTCATGGTGAGAGTTCATGTAAGGTACAGTCTGTAAGAAGAAACATGGCTGAGTTGTTGATCAGGACTTCAGGAGTGCCACTGTGAGTCTTTGACAACTGCTTTTGTTAATTATCAAGGACATAGTGCTAAGAAACTTTCTTCTCTAAAGCCTTTGTCATTTGAAATCAGGTCGATAAAAATGGAACATCAAACTATTGTCTATATGAACTGAACCACATGGCCCAATCTGACCAATGGAGAAGTAACTTCAATATCCCCCTCAATTGCAGAGCTCTAGATGTGGGAATTTTGCAACAGCATTCTACATTTGTCTTCCCTTTGAGGGACCTGAATCAGCTTCTTAGGCCAAGCTTACTGCTAACTCTTTGGCATACAAACTGGCTGTGCTAGAGTCTCTCCAGCCCAGCTTCATTAAGTTTTACCTAAATTCACCCCTCCCCATAGCAGCCCTGTCTGGTCCTGTGTTTGGCTCCATGTCTCTTGGCTCCTGGGGTGTGCAGTCTCCCTTGCTGCACCAGTCAGGAAACCTGACTTCATGTTAATGTCCTCCCCCTGTTGGGCTCCGTCAAAAGAAATTTTACCTTCATCCAGTACTTGTAATCCCATCTCAGAAAAAAGCCCACATCTCCCTCTCACTCCCACAGTCTCCAATACAGAGTGCTCACAGTGTGTGGGCTAAGCTGATATTTTGGGTTCTAATGTTTACAAGAAACAATCTCTTTTAATAACCCTACTGTTTTTGCTTGCATTACAGGAAATTTTGAACACACATAAGAATTGAAAGAAAAGTATAAGAATTGAAAGAAAAGCTCGTTCAGTGGCTCATGCCTATATTCCCAGTGCTTTGGGAGGCCAAGGCAGGATTACTTGAGGCCAAGGGCTAAGATAATACCACTGCTCTCCAGCCTGAGCAACAGAGAAAAACCCTATCTCATAAAACAACAACAAGAACAACAAAAAGCATAATAAGTTCACAAATCCCCCTATTCAGCATGAAAAATTATCATGATTTTCCAATCATGTTTCATCTAGTCTATAGCTTTTTCTTTTTTTTAATGAAATGTTTCTAGAGAAATCCAATCTATCATATGATTTTATCCTAAGTACTTCAGTATTCATCTATAACTGATAAGCATTTTTTCTTTTTTTAGCGAATCATTCAGCCATTGTTACAAAGACAGAATTAATAACTATTCCCTGTCAATATTTAGTGTCTAGTCTATATTCTAAATTTCCTGTACTGTCTAAAAAATAGTTTTTAACTGTTGATGTCTCTGAATCAGGATCCAAAGTCCACATGTGACTTTCAGAGATTCTACCACTAAATTTAGTATCTTATCTCTGTAACTGCCACTCTTTCTCACCTAGTTTTCATGCCATTAAGTTATTGGAGAAATTAGATCAATTGCCCTGTAGAATGTCCCACCAACACATTTGGTGTTGTCTAACTTGTTTCTCCATCTATCTGCTGTATTTCCTATTAAACCAAAGGGCAGATCTGGAGACTTGCTTCAATTCAGCTTGAATGACTTGGGAATGATGCTTGAGAGGGGTGCGCTGTATTCCCTCTGCATTGCCATCGTTTCTTGTTAGTGATGGTCTTTAGGATGCACGAGTGAGTTCCTGTGTTGTCAGCCTGATCCCTCCACTGTGTGGTCCCCACAGCCTCTCTCCTGACATTTGTGGTCAAGATCCATTATTTGACTAGGTGCTGCAAAATGAAACAAACAAAAAAAAGCAAAACAAAACCATTTCCTAATTCTGTTATTCTACTTGTATTAGCTTGTAGTCTTCTACAGAGAAGGAATTTCTCCTTTTAACTATTTGTGTACCCTGAAATCAAAGTTTATTCGGAAAAAAGGTTTCCTTCTTTGTATGTATTTTTAGAATAAGGGGTCAGTGGTCTAGTCAGCTTTGTGTTTGTTCTAGGATGTTTGTGAACTCAGGAACTTCTGTGGATTTGCCATGCATCAATCCTCTGCAGTCTTCTTCCTGATGCTTAGATTGTTCCGTTTTAGGACACAGTGGGATACCCTTCAGGTTGTCCCTTTTGTCCTCTTGACCTTGTCATGTTAGTTTTTGCTATTTTCTTTGCAGAACAGGATGTACCAACTTATCCATTTCTGGTCTCAGACTTGGGATCAGGCCTCTCTCTAAGGCACCCTGGTTCCTGCGGGGCAGTGGCGCTCATTGCTAGAGTTTCAGTAGTTTTGATGTAACATTTTGGTCATTTTTATTTCAAAATCAATAAGGCAAATAAAACAAAATTTAGAAAGTTTATAAGTTTCAATTTATAAGTTTCAATTCATAAGCTTGATCCTTAAAGTTATTCACCATAAGGACTTTATCAATTGGCTGAGTTGTCTCCAGGACAAACCCAATGCTAAACATGCTTTCTAAGTCTAGAGACTTTTTACCAGGGAGGAGGCATCCCATAAAGCCCTTGTTTAATCCCACCACATACTGCTTCCCCAGCCTGTGATGCAGTTAAGATGCGTTTGCAGGATGGACAATGGCTTCCTTGCTCTGGGGGCCAGGGTCATGCTATTTTTCTCACTGTTAAATAGCACCGACAAAGAGTCTGGAGACAAATGCCAGCAGGTTATTTGGGCTTGTCCTTTGAGTGCATAAGGTGTAAAATTTTCTGGGACACCGTATTAGTCAGGGTTTTCTAGAGGGACAGAACTAATAGGATACATATATATATATATATATATATATATATATATGTATCCTTTTATTTATGTGTTTATTAAGTGTTATATATACTTATATAGTTTATAATATAAACATATATAGTTTACTTATATAATACTTGTATAGTTTATTTAAATATATAATATAGTTTATTATATAATGCTTTCATAGTTTATATGTTTAAAGTATTACAATATATAATACTGTATAACTAATAGGATAATATATAACTTATATATAACTAATAGAATATATATATCCTTTATATATATACTATATATATATATATATATATATATATATGGTGTTTATTAAGTATTAACTTACACTGTCACAAGGTCCCACAATAGGCTGTCTGCAAGTTTGAGGAGAAAGGAGAGCCAGTCCAAGTCTCAGAACTGAAGAACTTGGAATCAGATGTTTGAGGGCAGGAAGCGTCCACCATAGGAGAAAGACATAGACTGGGAGTAGACCAGTCTCTTCTTTTGACATTTTTCTGCCTGCTTTATATTCACTGGCAGCTGATTAGCTGGTACCCACCAGATTAATGGTGGGTCTGCCTCTCCTAGCGCACTGACTCAAATGTTAATCTCCTTCGGCAATACCCTCACAGACACACCCAGGATCAATACTTTGTATCCTTCAATCAGGTGGATACTCAGTATTATTAACCATCACAGACACATAGAGGGAAGTCATCCCCCTAGCTAGTTACAAACCTGTGTTTCTACATCCCTCTTCCTCTCCACCATCATGTAACATACCAGATGTAGAGGAATTCTTACTCCAATTAATTTTAAGATATTTTAGATCCTGTAAATTAAAGTCCAATTACAATAGAACCCTTAAGTGAGTTTATAGAGCAGATGCAATTGCAAAAGCTTTTAAATTTAAAATGGAGACATTAACCTTATGTTTGAAACCTCTACATTATCAACAGAAGAGTTAAACAGTGGGAGGTAGGGAGTGAGATGGTGGTATTTTAATGTCTTCACAGGTTGCTTTCCCTCCTGGTTCCACCACAGCTAACAGAGGTTTACAAGGTGGGGTGAAGCAGGAAACCTGGTTGTCACTGTGTTTCCCAGCTGGCTAGGTGCCTGGCTGAGAGTCACCGGCTGTAGCATCCTTTCCTTCAGGCCATGGTTCTGCCTAAGAGTAGTCTGAGAACCCTCATGCCAGCCCCTACTTTCGAGATACTTGTACGTCTTTCAGGAGGAGCACCCACTGGCGATGTTACCTGTGCCAAGTCACTTACCCTCACTTCATGTCGGTTTTCTCAACAGCATTATAAACTAGATGGGTCTTCCCAGCTTAAAAAGTCTATGGGTTTAGGTCAACTCAGGATAAATATAACACATACGCCATGCAAGGTGTAGTGAAGGCACAGCTAATAGGACATGACAGCTGCCTTCACTGGTTTCTTCTTCCCTGCCTCACATTAATAGAAAAAGCACTTCAAAAGCTTCCGTTTTGTTCAGATGTCAAGAGAAATGGCAGTGAATTTCAGTTTCAGGGTGGCCTCGGCACCTCCTGAACTCTTGTGAACTATTTTCCTTCACGGATAGGCTAGCGCCCCTGCAAGGGATTGCTCACATGACCTACTGGAGAGATGCAGGCAGCAGCAGTCCCATCAGAGGGGCATCGTTGTGCTGTGTGCACGGCCAGGGCACACTCGGTCAGCCTAACCAGAGTGGAGCGAAACGGTGCAGACTGTCAGCTCTGAGAGCCTGTGTGAATTTGTGATGCTGAAATGGGATTTGGAGGTTGCACAACCCATAATACTAAGGTTGTCATTAGAAACACTGAGGTGAGGCCAAGTGTGGTGTCACATACCTGTAATGGAAGCACTTTGGGAGGCTGAGGTGGGTAGATCACTTGAGGTCATGAGTTCCAAATCATCCTGGCCACCATGGTGAAACCCTGTCGCTGCTAAAAATACAAATATTAGCTAGGTGTGGTGGCATGCACCTGTAATCCCAGCCACTTGGGAGGCTGAGGCAGGACTGATTGAATTTAGAAGGTAGAGGTTGCAGTGAGCCAAGACCATGCCACTGCACTACAGCCTGAGCAACAGAACGAGACTCTGTCTCAAAAAAAAAAAAAAAAAAAAGAAAGAAAGAAAAGAAAGAAAAGGAAAGAAAGAAAAAGAAAGAAAGAGAGAAAAAGAAAGAAAGAAAAGAAACACTGAGGTGGATCTGATCCTCTGTATGTGTGATGGTTAATACTGAGTGTCAACTTGATTGGATTGAAAGATGCAAAGTATTGATCCTGGGTGTGTCTGTGGGAGTGTTGCCCAAGGATTTTAACATTTGAGTCAGTGGGTGGGGGAAGGCAGACTTATCCTCAATCTGAGTGGATGCCATCTAATCAGCTGCTGGTGCGGCCAGAATATGGTGGTGGCAGGTAGAAAAACATGAAAAGACTAGACTGGCTTCACCTCCCAGCCTACATCTTTCTCCCATGCTGTATGCTTCCTGTCCTTGAACATCCAAGTTCTTCATCCTTGGGACTCAGGCTGGCCTCCTTGCTCCTCAGCTTGCAGATGGCCTATTTGCGGGACTGATCTAGTTTGGCTCAGTTTCCCCACCCAAATGTCATCTTGAATTGTACTCCTGTAATTCCCATGTGTTGTGGGAGGGACCTGGTGGGAGACAGTTTGAATCATGGGGATGGTTTCTCCCACATTGTTCTCCTGGTAGTGAACAAGTCTCATGAGATCTGATGGGTTTATCAGGGTTTCCGCTTTTGCATCTTCCTAATTTTCTCTTGCCGCCACCAGGCAAGAAGTGCCTTTCGCCTCCCACCATGATTCTGATTTCACACACCAGCCGTGTGAAACTGTAGGTCCAATTAAACCCCCTTTTCATGCCATTCTTGGATATGTCTTTATCAGCAGAGTGAAAACGGACTAATACAGGGACAGTGTGATCATGTGAGTTAATACTCCTTAATAAACTCATATATATATATGGCCTATTAGTTCTGTTCCTCAAGAGAACCCTAATACAGTATAGTTAGCCCAGCCCCAGTGTGTGAACATGGTTTCCCTATTAATTTGTCTCCTTTGAGAGGACAGTTTTTACACTTGTTTCATACTCCTCTTCTCCTACACAGAACTTTTGAATACAAGTACAGACGTGAGGAGCCTAAACATATCACACTCTGTGACCTTGTATTCCAGTCATGTACCCAGGAATACAAAATAAGATCATACAGGAAAATACTTTTTTAAAAAGAATATTTTTTTAAAAAAGGAACTAAAGCCTCTTAATAATCAACATTTCCAAAGTCTGTCTTGCCCATGGTTTCATCTGTCTGGTACTGTAGGGCTGAGGGCCCCACAGGGTCATGGGTGAGCCTTATGCTGTGCTGAGGTGCAGGATCTGAGAATAAAGAGACAGGACACAGAAGTACAAAGAAAATGCAGGTGGGCTCAGGGGACCACACTACCTATAAGCGGAGTCAGGCGAGGCCCCAAATGTCCAGAAGCATGAGTATTTATTGTGTATAGGTTAGGGGGCAGGGCAGTGAGTGAAATCATCTTTAAGGATAGTGATAGGGTCGTAAGCAATAAAACATGGGGTCCACCCCCATTAGGTCACCTAGGCCAGGAGGTGGACAGTGTGCAGCAAGGGGCCTGTTTCCATGAAGGCAAGGATCGTGTGCAGTAAGGGGTCCACCCCCATTTGCTCACCGAGGCTTGAAGGTGGGCCATGTGCAGTGAAGAGGGTGCAGTGTGCAGTACTTCTATCTATGGGCAAACTACTTCTAAGAAGATTTATAGGAGGATGCTTTAAGTTACATAACAGTGACAGAGCTGTCAAGGTTACCGCCACCTTCTGGCAGCTTCCAATGAGTTCTATGGGAAGATGCTTTTGGGGCAGCACAGTAGCAAGAGCTGATAGAGTTCACAGTCACCAAGGTGGATTGCTGGTCTGAGGGCAGCCTTCCACAAGAACTGGAGCAAGGTCCTACAACTCCTTTATCAGGAGGAGTGGCTCTTGCCCCAAGCCTGCCATACAGTGGGTATCTTTACGATACTGAACGCTGCCACCTGGGCCATGGATTCTTGTCCTGGTATAACTGTTTTCCCTTAATTCATGCTCTGCACTGTGTCTGCTTTAGGGATCCCTCCAATTATAAGCTGTTTATTCCTTAATTCATGCTCTGTACTGTGTCCACTCTAGGTATTCCTCCGATTATGAGCTAAGATATAATTATAGGTATATATGCAGGGAAATATTCTTTAGGCACTCATACTGTTACCTATTATATGATTATATATAAAGGATTATATAAAGGGATTCTACAAGCCCTGATTCTATAAACTAATATATGATTATATAAAGGATTATATAAAAGGAAATAGCTGAGTAGTAACACTATAAAGTGAGACATTCTTCAAGCCCTAACTGTGCCAGAGTTCTGCTTAGCTCTTTCCTCGGTGCCTATATGGGGGGTTACCCACATGGTACCCCGACCTGCATTGTTAGGCCTCACGTCTCATTCCGCCTTCATCTCTGGGGGACCATTCCATGGGGTGTGAAAGTAGCATCTCACCTCTAGTAGATGCCCCCGTCTTCTGCTGCCAGCCCCAGGGCTCCTGGGACACCAGTGACGCAAGACACTGCAGGGGAGCCTGTGAGACCCTGGGGCAGGGGCGGTGAAGTTGAGAAGCTAACAACTGAAGGAGTGAGCCTCCACTGCCTCCAGCAGACAGGAGCAAGAGACGAAACACATCTCCATGTTGATCCTCTGGGGCAATTCTTCAAGGGTCTGTCCAGGCCCCTCAGGAAGGTCTGAGCATGGCCATGCACCAGCCACCCTCAGCAGTGACCTGGGTAGTGCATCCTTGCTATCTCTTGCTCCTCTTGGTTTCTCTCCTGTTTCCTGGGATTACCTCCCAGATAAACTCAGGCCCTTGTCTCAGACTCATCTGTTAGAGGAAACCTGAGCTATGGCAACTGCATTTATTTATTCAGTAATATTTGAGTTCCTACTGTATCCCAGACTTGAACCATCTGTATAAGTTTGTCCTCATGCTGCTGTAAAGAAATATCTGAGACTGGATAACTTATAAAGGAAACAGTTTTAATTGATTCACAGTTCATCCTGGCTGGGGTGGCCTCAGGAAACGTACAATCATGGTAGAAAGTAAAGGGGAAGCAAGGCACCTTCTTCACAAGGTGCAGGAAGAAGTGCCAAGCGAAGGGGGAAGAGTCCCTTATAAAACAATCAGATCCTGTGAGAACTCACTATCACGAGAACAGCATGGGAGAAACGGCCCCCATGATTCCATTATCTCCACTTGGCCTCTCTTTTGACACTTGGGGATTATGGGGATTACAATTCAAGATGAGATTTGGGCGTGGACGCAAAGCCTAACCATATCACCAACCAAGAAGAAAACGATGTAGGTAGCCTTGCCCTTGAGAGCTCTTGGTCTAGGACATGACAAAATGTCACCTACTGAAATTGAAGTTAGCAGATTCACATCTGTATACCTGCATAGACTGTACTAATTTCTTTTACTAAGAAATTATCTCAGTCTCAGTTTTAGCTGAATTCTCAAGATAATTGGTTTCAACTACCTCCACTTTCCAAAGTATGATACCAGGTCACTGATGCAAGGCTTACAAAATCTTGTGACCATTAGTTGACCTCTCTTGTGTCATTGGAGACACTGAGAGACGAGATGTTAACCACCACCTGTGGAGGTTAGGGATGGGTCATCAGTGGCTTTTGGAGGGTGAAATGCAGCCAATCGACCAAGAGCCCCTGTACATCTACACATTTATTCAGTAAATATTTCACAACAAAGGTTCTAAGTCAACACACTTGTGGATAATTAACATGGTTAAAAGAGTGGTTTTATGAATGATAAAAGCTTTAGGTTCCAGGCCCAGAGTAAACATTATGAACTACTATTAACCAGTAATTCCCCTTTGATCTCCCCCTGAGAGGACCATCCAGCACAAAGTTTACCTAAGTAAACAGAGTAGAGAAAAAGGGATGTGGGGTCTTTGGCCTTTTCAGTCTTCCAAAAGGTTTGAGACTAATCTATAACTTTCCCTAATATTTTCATAATATTTTGCCCGCCACCCCTAGTGAATTCCAACAGAGAGAGGTTGAGAAAGGCATATTATAAGGGCTTTTAAAAAATCATGACTGATGCTTTAATGAGGCTAAAAACTTATATGTCATGCCTTTTAGGATTTCAGTTCATGGGAGAAAAATAAGATCCCCTCTTCCTTCACATCACATGTAGAGAAATGGTGCTCCGTCTCCAAGCACCAAGGATATGTCACCCTCTCCAAGTGGTTCCAATTAGGTTGATAGGTCCACCAGGCTTAGGGACATGGTGGGCAGGTGTCTGATCTTTGACTCATAGTTGACTCATGTTCTGCCTGCTCATGGAGCAAAGAGATGTGTCCTTGGCACAAAGAAGGCACATGGATTTCTCAGGAAGCTCTTAGGGACGAGAGAGAGAGAGAGAGAGAGAGAGAGAGAGAGAGAGAGAGAAGGAGGAAGAAGAAGAAGAAGAAGAAGAAGAAGAAGAAGAAGAAGAAGAAGAAGAAGAAGAAGAAGAAGAAGAAGAAGAAGAAGAGGAAGAAGAAGAAGAAGAAAGAAGAAGAAGAAGAAGAAAAGAAGAAGAAGAAAGAAGAAGAAGAAGAAGAAAGAAGGAGGAGGAGGAGGAGGAGGAGGAGGAGGAGGAGGAGTGGTAGCACCAGGATGTCTTAAATCCTGCTCAGAAGGAGGAGGAGGAGGAGGAGGAGGAGGAGGAGGAGGAGGAGGAGGAGGAGTGGTAGTACCAGGATGTCTTAAATCCTGCTCAGAAGGATCTCTAGGACTCTGGAGACTACAGAGTGGATCACCAGGTGCCTTGGATTGACAGCGGCATCTTAAGCCACCAACCTGCATCACAGAATTGCAAACAAGAGATTCCTACCTAGTTGCAGGGGTGGGGAAGAAGGCAGTGCACAGTTCCTTCCATTGTCCCGTAAGACCTCTCCATCAGGACCCTGTCTATCTGTTCACCTTCACCAGTTTCTGGCTTCATGAGGTCACAGCACTCCACCTCCTGCTGCCCTTCAAACACAAGATTGCCTCTGCTTCAGAGGACCAAGTCCGCTTGGGAGGGATTTCCAGACTCACAGAACTGGCTTTTCATTTTGCTATGTTTCATCTCAAACATCACCTCCTCAGCAAGGCTAGCCTTCCCAGAAACCCTGGCTAAAGCATTTCCCAAGCCTTGGTCATTATGTTACCTTTTTTTTTTTTTTTTTTTTTTTTTTTTTTTTTTTTTTTTTTAACTTTTCTTGGCTCTACACCCACTCCTCAGGAGTAAAAATCTCAATACATTGTCAACAAATGAAAAGTAGGTATTGACTGAGCATTCAAATCCAGGTCTAACGGATCCACATTGGTGAAGGGTTGCGAGAGCCCTGCCCAGAGCAGCTGAGTTCTGCCAGATTCTGTAACTTCATGCAGCTTTACACCTGCACTGGCAATACACGTGGCTGCCGTCAGCTGAAAAGCAGCTAGTGCCATTGGTTGAAACGATAACGTTTTGGACACGCTGAGTCAAAGAAGAAATGACGCACATGGTTCTCATCAGGTTTCTATTGGACAGCGCTGCCCCGAGCCTCGGCAAGTCATTTGGCTTCTTCCTGTCTACCATCTGTCTTCTTGAGCCGACTGTAAGCTCCCTGCGGACAAGGCCTGCTCCGTTCAAGGTTGGATCTCCAGCTCCCGACACACGCCAGGTGCTCAGTCACTAATGGTCCCGCGAAGGAGTGAGTGAAGCAGGGACTGCTGCCTGGGAAAGGGGAGCAGGCTGGAAATGGGTGGTCCCCGCGGCGTCTCCCACCCGGGACCCCGCTTTAGCAGCCGGGCTCCTCCCGGGTCGGAAGGAAGCAGAGACTCGGGGTGCAGCCGAGGCGCCCGGAGGGAGGAGGAGGGGGAGGAGGGGAGGGAGGGAGGAGGGCAGGATCACCCACCCCAGCCCCAGCCCCGCCCCACCTCCGGGCAGCTCGGGGTCGCCAGGCGGCGGTATCCAGGCAACGGCCGAACACAGCCGCGGACTGGACGCGGGCGCTGCCAACCTGAGGCCGGCGGGCTCCGACTGGGCCCTGGGCGGGCGGGAAGGACCTGGGCCAAGGCTGGGGCGCAGACGGGGACGGCATGGAGGACGAGGAGGGGGAGGAGACCACCGCGTCCACGCTGCGGGGCAAGCCCAGGCCGCTGCCCGTCTCGGCGATCTCCGCCTTCAGCTACATCCCGCCGCGGCGCCTGGACCCCAAGGAGTACAGCTACTACTACCGCCAGGCGCGGGTGAGGACCGCGGACGGGGCGCACAGGCGGGGAGGCGGGGCAGGCGCGGGCGGCCGCGCAGGGGCTGGGAGAGGGGATCACCCCAGCGGAGGGGGCCTGGGGGCGGGGCTCACCCTCAGGGAGAGGGCGTGGGAGCGGGGCTCACCTTAGGAGCCGGGCTCACCTTAAGGGAGGCGGTCTGGGGGCGGGGCTCACTCTGGGGGTGTGGGGGCGGGGCTCACCTTAGGGGCGGGGCTCACCCTCGGGGAGAGGTTGTGGGGGCGGGGCTCACCTTAGGGGAGGGACTCTGGGGGCGGGGCTCACCTTAGGGGCGGGGCTCACCTTTGGGGAGGCGGTCTGGGGGCGGGGCTCACTCTCGGCTCTGCGTGGGGGCGGGGCTCACATTTGGGGAGGGGCTCTGGGGGGGGGCTCACCTTAGAAGGGGGTCCTCGGGGCGGGGCTGACCCTCGGGAAGAGGGCGTGGGGGCGGGGCTCACCTTAGGGGAGCGGCCTGGGGCGGGCATCACCTTAGGGGACGGGCTCTTGGGGCGGGTCTCACCTCAGGGGAGGCGGTCTGGGGGCGGGGCTCGCCTTAGAGGAGCGGTCTGGGGGCGGGGCTCACTTTAGGGGAGGCGGCCTGTGGGCAGGGCTCACCTTAGGGGAGGGGGACTTCGGGGTGGGGCTCTCCTTAGAGGAGAGAAATGGGGCGGGGCCCACTTTAGGGGACGTGGCCTGGGAGCGGGAATACGCCGCTGGTGACTGCTGAGGGGATCACAGTGGAGGGTCCCTGGGAGGGGCTGCAGCGCTAGGGGCTGGGGATAGAGCTCACAGCGCGGAGGGGCCCTACAGGAGGAGCGCACCTTCGGGCAGGGACCCTGGGGGCAGGGCTTCACTTCCAGGGGTGGGTTCCAGAGGCGGGGCTGGACAGCCTGTGGAGGGCCCCGGGTGGGAGCAGTCGGACAGGAAGCGGACGCGGCACGGCCAGCTGGGGAGACAGGCTGGGCGAGCTCCCATGAAGGCGCCTGGACCCCAAAGACTACAGCTAAGACGACCACCAGTGTCAGCTGAACTGCTCGGAACGAGGGAGGAGCCGGGGCTGCGAGTGGACGTCTCAGCTGGGACCAGGGGCTGAGGGTCGCGGCAATGCTCAGCTGGGACCCGGTGCTCTTCCAGGAAGGGAGCGGGAGCCACTAGGTGTCAGGATCCCTCAAAAGCACAGTGGCTCTGCCGGGACAGCAGGGCGCTCCTTCTGCCCAGGTTCTGGAGGGGGTCGCAGGAAGTTGGGGCCGCCCAGCGGGTCTTTCTGCAGGTCTGTCTGCGGCGGGTCCAGGGTAGCAAGGAAACAAGGCCTTGCCGCCGGGACTACGCCCGGATGGTCCAGGGCGCGGAAAACCCGCCGCCCGCCTGCAAACAGAAGACCAGGAGGAAGAGCTGGCGAGCCGCCTGCAGGGAGGGCTGGACTGAGAGTGGTCACTCTGTTCTGTCCTGGCCCCAGTGGTCCGTGCCCTTCCTGGGATGGGCTCTGCGGGTCTGCGAAGGCCACCTCCTACCAGCGGTCAAAGGAGCAAAAAGTAGCAAATTCAAAGCCAGCTGAGGCTCATCTACTCCTTTCTTCTCACCATTGTTCCTAAATGTCTCCAGTATGTCTTGCTCAGGATGCAGAGGCAGGGGCCTCATTGCTGAAAAGGAGCATTCACTGGGGACCCTCGGCCTGCGGGCATAACTGGGACAGGCCTTTCTAATTCTAGTTGTCCTGGTGGCTTGAGTGGCTAGAGAAGTGGCTACAGATTAGCCAGGTGTCTGGGGGGAAGGAGATCGTTCCCTTATGGTGTATAAGGTGTTACCAGAAAATGCATCCTTCATTTTCCCCCTCCCGCCCCCACAATCCTAGACCCCAAATAAAGCCCCCTTCTGATTGGGTCGGCACACATTGGCCCGCATGCCACACATAAAACGTAAGCACTCTTGGACAGCCTCAACAACGGAAGCAGTCCTGTTTCTAGTTTAGACAACTGCTGTCGGTTGAATCGTGTCCCCTTAAAATTTATGTTTTGGAGTCCTAATCCTCAATACCTTAGAAGATGAACTTATTTGGAGACAGAATTTTACAGAGATAATCAAATTAAAATGAAGTCATTAGGATGAGCCCTGTACTGGTGTCCTTGAGAAAAGGGCAAATTTGGATATAGAGGCAGACATGCATGTGTTAGTCCTTTCTCACACTGCTAATAAAGACATACTCAAGACTGGGTAATTTATAAAAAGAGGTTTAACTGACTCACAGTTCAGCATGGCTGGGGAAGACTCAGGAAACTTAAAATCAGGGTGGAAGGGGACACAAACATGTCCTTCACATGCCCACAACAAGAAGAATGAGTGCCCAATGAAGAAAGAGGACCCTTATAAAACCATCAGGTCTAGTGAGAACTAACTCACTATCAGGAGGACAAGATGGGAGAAACTACCCCCAAGATTCAGTCGTCTCCACCTGGTCCCTCCAAGGACATGTGGGAATTATGGAAACCACAATTCAAGATGAGATTTGGGTAGGGACACAGCCAAACCATATCAGGGAGGATGATGTAAAGGGATAGAGGGAGAAGACGGCTGCCTACAAGCCTCAGGGAAAGGCCTGGAATGGGGCATTCCTTCACAGCTGACTGATTCCATACTTCTCGTGCCAGAACTGTGAGACAATGAATTCTGTTGGTTAAGCCACCTCATCCGTGGTACTTAGTTTGTGCAGCCACAGCTGACAAATACAGCTGCCATAAACCTCAGCCGGCTGCCAGGAGGATCTCTGGTATCTGACAGCTCCTCTCTGCCTGGCCTTTAGCAATATGCAAAGACATGGGGGAAAGGGACATTTGCAGTCAGATCTGTCTTCAGCCCTGTTTGCCTGTTCTCCCAGGCTTGACTATCCACTGGATATTAAGACAGAAGCAAGGACACAAGGGGATGATAAGTTCCCAATCTCATTGCCTCCAGCGATGTCAGTTTTTTCCTCCTGGAAGCAATATGTTTTGAAAGAACTGTTACCTATACATAATTTCATTTATTAAATGAATTTTACATGTTAAATATTTAATACTCATGTGACTGCCAATAAATTGATAATTAATGCGTTAGCAGTATTGCACAGCATGAGATAAGCAGTTGAAAAAGTATTGAGTCTTGTTAAGTTGTTCTATGTTGTTTTGCTAAGAGGAAATAAAATTCTTCTGACAGAATAAAAACATTGATACTATGCCACATTTGAGGGGTCCTGTAAATAAGATAAAATATACAACTGGGGTGGCACCAGGAAAAAGAGCAGAACTTCTATCCCCTGTGGTCCAGTTACTGCCTAGGGAAAGGTGCTGGAATTGAGCCTGGCAGGCCCAGCTCATTCTTATATTTACTAGTCCAATAAACAGCTCCACCTTCCTGGGACCAAACTAACCAAAGGGCAGAGAGATGGCCGAGGTGTGAAGTGATGGAGACTCCATCACTTGGAAAGAGGTCATTTGGGAGTCAGCCGGAAATCTGTCCCTTTAATGCAAGGGTCAGTAAACTGAGGTTCCTTGGCCAAATGTGGCCAGCTGCCTACTTTAATAAATAAAGTTTGACTAGAACACAGCTTCACACCTATGTGTTTAGCATGTCTATAGTACCCCAGAGAGTTGTGTACATTTGGCAGAGACCATGTGACCTGCAAAGGCTAAAACAGTTACTACCTGGCTCTTTACAAGAAAAGCTTTCTGTCCCCTGCTCTAATGTATCACTACCTTCTGGAAGGTAGGTATGGAACTTAAAACAAATAATGCAAAGTGGATTTTTGAAAAAAAAAAAAAAAAACAAAAAAACAAAAAACAAAAAACAAAAAAAATTTTTTCCATGCAGTTTGGATAGTTGAGGTCACAAACAAATTCAAGTCCTGAGGCCTTCAGTACCACGCAAAAGAAAGTAATGCAACATAAATGTTAACATCTGAATTAAAACAGCCTTGAAAGCAACAAGAATAACAAAAAAACATTTTGAAGTCCATTTGACAAATAGCTACCCATGGTAATAATCCACTCCTCAGGATGATATTAACTGGCATTCAATCAGCTGCAGGACCAAAGAACCAGTCTCTGACCTGGAGATTGTTTGGAATAAAGAGGGTAAATTCTGTGTCACAGGTTTGCTAGAGGACTCAGTTAAACCTAAATTTACTGAAAATAATTTCAGGCCCTACTTGGAAGGTCAAGGAGGGTGGATCACTTGAGATCAGGAGTTAACGACTAGCCTAGCCAAAATGGTGAAACCCCATCTCTACTAAAAATACAAAAGTTGGCTGGGTGTGGTGGCACATGCCTGTAGTCACAGCTACTCAGGAGGCTGAGGCAGGAGAATCACTTGAGCCCAGGAGGTGGAGGTTGCAGTGAGCCAAGATCATACCACTGCACTCGGGTCTGGGTGACAGAGCAAGACTTCATCTTCAAAATAATAATAATACAAGCTGAGTAGTAGAAACAGTATGGAATTAGTTCTTAAGCCAATGCTATGGTCTGAAAATTTGTGTTCCCCCAAAATACATATGTTGAAATCGTAACCCCCAAAGTGACAGTATTAGGAGGTGGGTCTTTGGGAACTGATGAGGACATGAAGGTGAAGCTGTCATGAATGGTATTATCACCCTTGTTAAAGGGACCCCAGAGAGCTCTGTTGCCCCTTCCAACATGTAAGGACACAATGAGAACATGCCATGTAGCAACCATTAAATGTTCCCTCACCAGACACCAAATCTGCCAGCATCTTAATCTTGGGCTGCCCAACCTCAAGAACCTTGAAAAATAATGTCTGTTGTTTATAAATCACCCAGTGTATAGGTATTTTGTTATAGCGGTATGATGGGACTCTTCTGTTTAGTTTATTTCTGTGTGACACACACAATAGTGTGTGTACTGATTAGTTAGTAGCGCAGGCTGAGTAATCCTAGGTAAAAATATTGGCTCCATGTTGACCAGCCATGTGGACTTGCCACACTACACACACGCTGTTCCATTCTGCCCATCTTTAAGGCAAATGGTACCAACTTCATAGAGGTCTTATATGAATGACTTTAATTAATCAATGCGAAGTGGCACATAGTAAGCCCAATGTAAGTATAGCTGTTATTATTATTTGGTTGGTGATTATTAGAGCTGCTTTTCACTAAGTGCTAGGTCCCAGTGGCAAATCTCATATCCCCGATCCTCATTTGCTGTAAGAAATTAACACAAGTGAAGGCAAAATGTGTCAGTCTGTGACTTCTAATCCTCTAAAGCAGCTCACTTCAGGGAGCCCATAGAGTGGATGCACTGAAGGATGCACACTTATTTAAAGCCAGTAATGCCTCCAAATTGTAAAACAAATTTGTCATCTAAAGCTGCCAGCAAAAAATGTGATTGGCTTCTGTACTGCTCCCTAGATAGTTCTAGTAGCATGGGCTTTGCCCGTAAAATATGGTTCCTGTGGCAGCAAAGCAGATTCTGTTCAATGGTGTTTTTCAATTACTTTTTTCTTCTTCTGCCTTGTGCAGCATTTCTGCTGCAAAATGAAAAAGCAGAGTCAAGCCCTTTTATGAAGGTTTTGATTAAATTTTTCAAAGTCAAAGAGCTGCATTAAAAAAAAGTTATAAGTGGTTTTAGAACTGCTTTCCCTCATGCTGAGGGGGCTTGTGGATAGCTCTGTCCTGAGTGAGGCTTTGCTGTGAAGGCCCCACCTTAGGTTTGGTGGGATTAGCTGGCTCTCCTTCTCTATGTACGGGGGAGACAGAAGCTGACTGTTTCATTATGCATCAAGGACTCTACCTCCCTGAGCACTGAAGTTCCCTTTGCCAAGTGCAGCCAAGCCCCTTATACAGGTGCATAGTGACATGGCTTAGCAATATGTCCCCACCCAAATCTCGGCTCCCCCACCCAAATCTCAGCTCCAATTGCAACCCACACATGTTGAGGCAGGGATCAGGTGGGAGGTTATTGGATCATGGGGCAGTTTCCCCCATGTTCTTCTCATGATAGTGTGTGAACCCTCAGGAGATCTGATGGTTTAAGAGTGGCACTTCCCCCTTTGCTTTCTCTCTCTCTCTCCCACCAGCATGTGAAGAAGGTCCTTGCTTCCCCTTCCCCTTCTGCCACGATGCTAAGTTTCCTAAGGCCTCCCCAGCCATGCAGAACTTTGAGTCAATTAAATCTTTTTTTCGTTATAAATTACCCAGTCTTAGGCAGTTCTTTATAGCAGAGTGAAAATAGACTAATACAATGTTAACTGTTCAGAGCCACAAAGGGGAATCTCTGAAGGGCCTGTCAGTATACAGACAGTGCTCAATATAAGCCTCTCTAGGTCCTACCTATGGAGTCTCTCCCTTCTCTCCCTTAGGAACCACGCACCTTTACCACACACACTCAGCCACTCCAAGGGAGCTCTCCGGGGAAGGTGAACTCAATTTTGTTGCTGGTCTGACTGTCAATATCTAGGCAACTCTCCATTATCCAGCGGATTCTTAAGCTCACATGCCTTTCCAAAAGAATTTTTACTAGCCCAATTTAGTTATGAGCTCTCCACATGGATACTTTGTTTTCTCTCCCTATTTTTCTCCTTTTGCCAATTAGCTAAACTACTAAGCATTTTCCTTAGTTATCTTGTTGTTTTCTTCCACTAAATGTGAACTTTGTGAGGGAAAAATTTACCTTTGTCACAGCTATGTCTTCAGCAATCGAAAGAGTGCCCATCTCACAGTTGGCACTCTGTAAATAACTGTTGCCTGAACAAATGAGGAATGAATAACTGGAAAGCCAATTTTTTAAAAACAAAGGGATAACTCACTGATTCACAAAATTAGCTTCTTGGACTAAATAGGGGTTTTGGTTTAGATTACCTGCTGCTTTGGTTACTCTTGTTCTCGTTCACCTTCTCTGGTATCGTCAATGGCAGTGGGCTATGGTTTCTCCTCTCACTTTGCTAATTGCATTTTTCGCTATGCAGTGACCTGCCCCTGGAAAACTCAAGGCTTGGGGGAATGGGGCTGAACGTCTTCCTCCAGAGCAGGTAGCGCTTTAAAAAGGGGTTGATTGGGAGGCTGAGCCCAAGGCCCAGTTTCTCTTGCAAACCCATCTGTGAGGGAGGAATGAGTGAAAGGGGAGGCAGGCACCTTTCTGCAGAGTTCTGGCAGAGACCTTTCACTTGGAAAGGTGATGGGTAGATTGCAAACATTTTTTCCCATTCTGTTGGTTGCCAGTTCACGCTAATGATTGTTTCTTTTGCTGTGCAGAAGCTCTGGAGCTTAATTATATCCCGTTTGTCTATTTGGCTTTTGTTGCCAATGCTCTTGGTCTTCTAGTCACGAAGTCCTTGCCTACGCCTATGTCCTGAATGGTTTTGCCTAGGTTTTCTTTCAGGGTTTTTATGGTGTTAGGTCTTACATTTAAATCTTTAAGCCATATGGAGTTAATTTTAGTGTAAGGTGTCAGGAAGGGGTCCAGTTTCTGCTTTCTGCACATGGCTAGCCAGTTTTTCCAACACCATTTATTAAACAGGGTATCCTTTTCCCCATTGCTTTTGCTGGGTTTGTCAAAGATCAGATGGTTGTAGATGTGTGGTGTTGCCTCCAAGGCCTCTGTTCTGTTCCATTGGTCTCTATCTCTGTTTTGGTACCAGTACCATGCTGTTATGATTACTGTAGCCTTGTAGTATAGTTTGAAGTCAGGTAGTGTGATGCCTCCAGCTTTGTTCTTTTTGTTTAGGATTGTCTTGGCTATGTGAGCTCTCTTTTGGTTCCATATGAAGTTTAAGGTGGTTTTTTCCAGTTCTGTGAAGAGGGTCCTAGGTAGCTTGATGGGGATAGCATTGAATCTATAAATTACTTTGGGCAGTCTGGCCATTTTCACGATATTGATTCTTCCTAACCTTAAGCATGGAATGTTTTTCCATCTGTTTGTATCCTCTCTTATTTCTCTGAGCAGTGGTTTGTAGTTCTCCTTGAAGACGTCCTCTACATCCTTTGTTAGTTGTATTCCTAGGTGTTTTATTCTCTTTGTAGCAATTGTGAATGGCAGTTCATTCTTGATTTGGCTCTCTGTTAGTCTGTTATTGGTGTATAGGAATGCCTGTGATTTCTGCACATTGATTTTTTATCCTGAGACTTTGCTGAACTTGCTTATCAGTTTCAGGAGATTTTGGGCTGAAACGATGAGATCTTCTAAACATGCAATCATGTCGTCTGCAAATAGAGACAATTTGACTTCCTCATTTCCTAATTGAGTATGCTTTCTTTTTCTTGCCTGATTGCTCTGGCAGAAATCACCCTCTTTTAAGGAGTAAAAGCAAGTGACACAAGGAAAGAGACAGTATTTTTCCCAGTAGCTTTGATCAAGAGGAACATGTAAAATGAAATTCGAATTTCAGCTCCTGTGGATTCCTGTTTCTTCCTGATTTGTGAATTGCTGGGCTGGTGGTGGTGGGGTGAGTAGGAAGCTGGTATCAGCGGAGGAGGAAAAGCAATTGACTCCACAATCACCAAATTTCCAGTTGGCGACAAGTTGAGCACATAGGTGAATGCAGAGCTCTCTGAATCAGAGCACTCTTAGAATCTGACACAGACACGAGATCAGAGGGAAGAATAATTTTGACTTCAGTCGAATGGCAAAATATCTAGATTACTTGAAATTTTATAAGAGTTTCTAAAGCTTGTGATATTAACATACCAGGAGAAGACACAGAATCTTTTTTACAGGAAAAAACAAAAACCCAAAGGGAATAGTTGAGTATTCTCTTTTCAGAAAAACCTAACATTGTGTCCTTGACAAGCAACAGTCCTCTGAGATACAGAATTTTTAATGTTGTTAAAATTAATGAAAATGTCCTCATTAAGCTTCACACAATACCAGACCTCTAAGGAGATGCTCCGGATCTGTCAGAAGTAAATTCAGGCCCTTATGAATCAAAGGAAACTGTTTTTGATTACCTTGGGGATTTTTAGTTTTAAAAGTAGGTTGTTTATCTCTGGACAAGCAAACTGACAGGAAGCCTCAAGTTAAGAGGATTTGAGAGGTTGCAGTTCTGTGGCTTCTGAGGACAGGAAATTAGGTAGCTCACTTACAGGTTGATGAGCATATGAGACAAGGTGGGCTAGGATGTGCTGTGGAAATACTTTCTAAACTGGAAGAGACTCAACCCGCAGTGTGCTGGAGCTGGCTTGTATGACTCACAGAAGCCAACTTTCAGCATTTCTTCTAAGCTTTGCATTTAATTGCTATCCTAAAATTGACCATGATTGGAGTATTTACACCACAGAAATCATCAAACACTACAAATCAGATATTTTTTTTTTCTCCAGAAAGTGGGTTGTTAATCAGGTGTACCAACAGCTTAACATAATGACCATGACATCACAAAGGCTTATTTTTTTCTCATGCATAGCTTGACATGTATGTTTCTACCAGGAGGCTTTTAGCGCAATTTCTTGGAAACCCCAGTGCCTTCTTTTTCATGGTTTCCCTATTGCTAGGACCTGGGAGTCCTTAGGACTTTAGAGTTATTTGTTGGATGCTCTGAATTTATCCACCAGTCACTGGGGAGAGAGGGCTTGGAGGACTGCCTGGAAGTTTTTTATGGACCAGGACTAGAAGTAGTATTCACTGGAGTCACCCACATTCCTGGCCCCAACTTACTTGTGAGGAAAACTGGGAAACGCATCTTCTGCTTGTTCTGGAAGGGGTAGTATGTGTGATAAGCACATGGCATCACCCCTGCCACAATTACATGACAAAAGGTATTATTTTTTTTCTCGGTTTTTTTTTTCTCTCTTATAGAACTTACTGGTTTAACCTTATGGTGGAGAGTAAATTAATGCTTTAAATGATCTGAAAGGGAGGAGAAAATAAAGGATGAGGGCCCCAGTTTGCTCAAAACCTTACACCAGTTACTTGTGTGAGAGTGCGTGTAACTTCTGCGAGTAAGAGTGCTTCACAGGTTTGGAGGAGTCATGGGCATAATGGCTACTTCTCATCAAGTGTGTTTGCCTGGGCAACTATAAAATGCACGAACTTGGTGGCTTAAAACAACAGAAATTTTTTTTTTTTTTTTTTTTTTTTTTTTTTTTTTGAGACACTCTGTCATCAGGCTGGAGTGTACTGTCATGATCTCAGCTCACTGCAACCTCCCAGGTTCAAGCGATTCTCCTGCCTCAGCCTCCCAAGTAGCTGAGACTACAAGCACATGCCACCATGCTCAGCTAATTTTTGTATTTTTAGTAGAGATGGGGTTTCACCATGTTGGCCAGGATGGTCTCGATTTCTTGACCTTGCAATCTGCCCACCTTGTTCTCCCAAAACGCTGGGATTACAGGCATGAGCCACCACACCTGGCTAGGAATTTCTTCTTTTAGTTTTGGAGGCTAGAAGCCTGAAATCAGGGTGTTACCAGGACTTCTTTTCTAATTTCCGACTTTTAATTTGCGAAGGATATGCAAGTTTGTTGCATATGTAAACATGTGCCATGGTGGATTGTACAGATCATCCCATCACCCAGGTATAAAGCCCAGTATCCATTAGCTCTTCTTCCTGGTCTCCCTCCTCTCACCTCCTGTCCTCTGACAGGCCCCAGTGTGTGTTGGGCCCCTGCAATGTGTCCCTGTATTTTGAACACTTAGTCCCCACTTATAAGTGAGAACATGAGGTATTTGGTTTTCTGTTCCTGCATTAGTTTGCTGAGGATAATGGCCTCCAGCTCCATCTATGTCCCTGCAGAGGACGTGATCTCATTCCTTTTTATGGCTGCATAGAATTATATGATATATATGTACCACATTTTGTTTATCCAGTCTATTATTGATGGGTGTTTAGGTTGGCTCCATATCTTTGCTATTGTGAGTAGTGCTGCAATGAACATACATGTACATTTGTCTTTATAATAGAATAATTTATATTCCTTTGGGTATTTACCCTGTAATAGGATTGCTGGGTCAAATGGTATTTTTGCCTCTAGGTCTTTGAGGAGTCACCATACTGTCTTCCACAATGGTTGAATTCATTTACACTCCCACCAACAGTGTAAAAGCCTTCCCATTTTTCCACAACCTCACCAGTGTCTGTTTTGACTTTTCAATATCCATTCTGACTGCTGTGAGATGGTATCTCACTGTGGTTTGGTTTGCATTTCTCTAATGATCAGTGATATTGAGCTTTGTTCACATGTTTGTTGGTTACATGTATGTCTTTTGAGAAGTGTCTGTTCCTGTCTTTGCCCAATTTTTAATGGGGTGTTTTTCTTTTCTTGTAAATCCAAGTTTCTTGAAGATGCTGGATATTAGACCTTTGTCAGATGCATTGCTTGCAAAAATTTTCTCTTATTCTGTAGGTTATCTGTTTACTCTGTTGATAGTGTCTTTTGCTGTGCAGAAGCTCTTACATTTAATTAGATACCATAAGTCAATTTTAGCTTTGTTGCAATTCAGCAGGATTCATTCCTTCTAGGGGCTGTGAGGGAAGGCTCCGTTCCAGGCCTCCCTTCTTGGCTTTTTGATGGCCATCTTTTCCCAGTGTTTCTTCACATCATCTTCCCTCTGTACATGTCTGTGTCCAAATTCCCCTTTGTTTGTTTCTTTCTTTTTTTTCTGTTGATACAGAGTCTCACTCTGTAGCCCAGGCTAGAGTGCAGTGGCATGATCTTGGCTCACTGCAACCTCCACTTCCTGGATCCCAGTTCAAGCAGTTCTCCTATCTCAGCCTCCCGAGTAGCTGGGATTACAGGCACATGCCACTATGCCCAGTTAAATTTTGTATTTTTAGTAGAGACAGAGTTTCACCATGTTGGTCAAGCTGGTCTTGAACTCCTGACCTCATGATCCACTAACCTCACCCTCTGAAAGTGCTGGGATTACAGGTGTGAGCCACCGTGCCCTCCCAATTTCCCCTTTCAATAAGGACATCAGTCATATTAGCTTGGCGGTCTACCCTACTCCAGTATGACCTCATCTTAATTAATTCTTCAATTACCTTATTCCAAATAAGGTCACATTCAGAGTTCCTGAGAGTTAGGACTTCAACATTTGAACACTTGGAGGACACAAGTCAGCCGACCACATCCAGAGAGGTTATTCTGCAGTGGTTCTCACCACAGTAGTGTGGTGTGGTCACCCGTCTCACCTTCAGTCACCTGTACCTCCTACCCGTGGCCTAAGCAATTGCTCATCAGTCATTATTTTCTGCTACTACACTTTGTGATTTTCATTTATTCCATTTGTATTTTTCTGTGGTTCATAACTAACCGGCTAGTTTCTCTTCTCAGTCTGTGGTCTTTTTTAAGGCAAGGACTCCCCATTTCTGTTCTGGAGTCTGGCATAATGTCTTGTACAATAGTAGGCTGAATGTGCTGTGTAGGTTGAAAACTGGAGGCCTCCACTCTACTCATGGCATCTGTCCAGGCCTGTGGTCCACAGTGATTTCTCAGGATCGGGGTGGAGGTGACTGTGAGGGAAACTGAGGGTAGGTGATCAAGCACCATGACCAGGCTAAACCCATGCGACATTTTAACAATATTCAAACACAATGGGAGAGATCACAAGGTAAAAAATGGACATTTTCTCTTTTGCTTTGTTTCTTTTTGAAGCAACATCATCTGTGAAACAGAGGTAATTCCTTGAGGGATTTTAATGGCAAATTTCAGAAGCTCTGTCTTGTGATTGCATCTAAATCCCAATTGGTTTTTATTAATATCATTTTGCTTCAAGCCATACAAGAATAAAAGGAAAATAGAAGAAAGATTAATAATTAAAATCCAAGGAAAATACAGATTTTCAGTTTGATTAGGTATTAAAAATGGATAGTCACATTTCACAGTGAGGGTGCCTGACTTTTTTTTTTTAAATCCTTAGTTTTCAATGATAGAAAAATTCAATTTTACTCTGGAAAGTTCTGAATTTGCAAAATCTGCACAAAATTAAAAAAATAAGCTTCCTAAGATTCTGATCATTCCACACCCACAAGTAGTAAGATTCCTAGTAAACACTAAGATATAGAAGACTGTCGGCAACTAGTCCAGGGATTGTGAGGCAGGCATGGCTGCTCAGAGTGGTTACTTTGATAATGTTTTAGGAGACCTGATTAGAATGAGAGGAAATAAGCTTCTTCAGTATAGGGAATACAATGAATGAACTAATAACAGTGATTGCATTCTCATTTCTATTCTTAAGTCCATTCTACCTTCTTAAGAGTTTTTCTCCCAGGATAATCCAGGCACCTCAGTGGGGGCTCATTCGGTTCCGGAGGGTTGAGCCTGATTAAAAGTACTGTGCAGAAGAAAACACAAGCCTAGGCAGTTCCTGGAGGATCTGTTTTCCTTGCTGTTGGTGCTGCCCACTCTGGGGGGCTGTCCCTTAGACCTGGGTGATATGGTTTGGCTGTGTCCCCACCTAAGTCTTGAACTGTAACTCCCACCATTCCCACGTGTCATGATAGGAATCTGGTAGGAGGTGACTGAATTATGGGTGTGGGTCTTTCCTGCGCTGTTCTTGTGAATGAGTCTCATGAGATCTGGTGGTTTTAAAAAGGGGAGTTTTCCTGCACAAGCTCTCTCTACCGCTGCCATGTAAGAAGTGACTTTTGCCTTCTGCCATGATTGTGAGGCCTCCCTATGCACGTGAAACTGTAAGTCCATTAAACCTCTTTCTTTCATAAATTGCAAAGTCTTGGGTATGTCTTTATCAGCAGCATGAAAATGGACTAATACACTGAATGATGGTGGCTGCCCACCTGCAGGGAGCATTGTAGGGTTTGAGGAGTCACCAGTCACCTCCACTTTGCTGCAAGATTCTTAGGGTGCAGAAGAAGAGAGTGCCTCCTGGCCATGGGTGTAGCTTTCTCCCAGGGGTTCAGTTCTAGAGACTGGGTCTTCATATTGTGCACTGCAACTGCTCTCCCCAAAACTCATGACACAGGGTCAGCCAGGTCAGTAGGGATTCCAGAGGCAATGGAACACCTAGATGATGAGAAGAGTCTGGCTACTACTGAATCTCTTAAAATATTGCTTGTATGTGGGGTGGCCTGGGGGTGATGGCGATCAAGCTATTGGCTGGCTAGTGGCTCTGAATCTCAAAGGAAAGGTCTGATGGCAATGTCTTTACTCTAGAGCATTTATCCTCCCTCATCCTTGCAGAGTGTATGGTGTGAGTGGCTTCCTGTGTGTTACTGGGTGGCCCATCCCAAAAAGGTTTGCTTAGCCTCTGCAGGCCAGCAGCAAATCAGTGTCTGCAACAACAGCTGCCTATGTTATGGATGTTAAAGATATTGAGATTTCTCTATCATGTCTTAAAATGGTTTTTTAAAGTTTTCATTTTATTTGATAAGCAAATGTCTAATTTATATGTAGTCAAAGTAACTGATATTTTCTGACTTTTTCTATTGTTTTTATGTGTACAAGTTTTCTAATGGGTTTTCTTTTTCTCTTATTTTACTCATCATCCAGAATTTACTTTTGACTGTACTGTGATGTGAAGACCCAAATAACTAGCCAGTTGTCACAATATTAAATGTTGAATGGCTTATCAATTCCCCACTGATTCACGCTTTTAACCAATCCTACGGGTACATAGCTATATGGTAGATTGCCGTCAGGAGACATGGGGGCCAGGGTCGTTCGACGTGAACACATCCAGAAGTTGAGTGAGAGCGAAGACAACAATGAGAGATGCTCGTGTCTGGTGAACTCATAAAATTGCCAGCACAGGCACAGAGGCAGAAGCCACAGCTCCTGGTTGGAGGTTGTTTCCCTCCTTCAAGCTGATTAGAGTGACTCTGAACTAAGACATGCCAGGATTCCTGCAGTTGCTGGCCAGGTGCCTTATACATGTTGCTGTTGGAATTCTTACGAACCGTAAGGTAATGATTCTTAAAGACTCTGTTGTTTCCTTACTAGATGGCTCATTGAATGAGGACAGTAGCCAAGTCTCAGTTATCTTCTAAATCCCCTCAGCAGAAGCACAGCATGTTGCACATGACAGATGATCTGTGAATGATTTGCTAAGGATTGGCTGAAGTTACAGTATGCCCTAGTTATTCCATTACTGTCCAGAGTGCCAAGTTCCTGCAGTCAGTGTGAATGGGCATGATGTGTTTTCCAACATACTATATATATGTTTGCCTTATGTCCTTTTCACTGCCTACTTCCACCTCTGTGTTCCCCTGTTGAAGGAAATCATTCTAGCCTCCCTATCTGGGAAAACAAACAAACAAAACTAACCAAGCATAAGCTAGAGACCTGCTGCTCCCAGATTCCATGGAGATGTGTCTGAGTTTGCTGCTGGAAGATTTAAAGCGGCTGGAATAACATAAACGACAAGCCTGACTCACAAGGTGAAGGCTGAAGTCCAGCTAACACATGCATTCTTGACTGGATACTAGACCACCAAGATTTTCTTTTGTATTCAGAAAAAGTTGGGATGATAAAATAGAGATGATACAGACAATAGCTCTGTTAATGGGTCATTTTCTAGTACATCAGAGTTGTGTGTGTATGTAAATTATATACATATGATATATATGTGTATATTATATGTAGTATATGTATTCATATATATATATATATATATATATATATATATATATGGATTACCAAGTGTTACACTTAACACATATGATTAAAGAAAAAAATACGTTAACTCTCAAGAGAGGGTTTTGCACATAGAGAGCCTGACTCTTGGCTAATGTTAGAGTTGGGGAAGCAATACACCAAAATGTGGTGCTCTTACATTCTGATTTTGAGAAGAAGGCTCCAGGTCTCTCTGACCACCCCCTACCCGTGCCCCCTACTCCTGTCTCTCAGTACTTTGTCTCTCCCAAAGCACTGGATGAAGCTGATTTCTAAAGTTCCCCTATCTGCCTAAATCTGGACTCACCAAAGAAGAAAACCGTCAGGGTAGCCGGGAGAAAGGAGAATAGACCAAAGTCAGGCAAGCCAGTTTTATGAACCTGCCGGGCTGCTCCACAGCAATCAGAGGAGGCAGCGTATTCCTAACATTCTCGCCTCTTAATAGGTAATAGAGGAGGGCACTGTTCTTGTCTGGCTGCTTCTTGCTGGATGGGGATGATGTATGGGGAGAGGCTAGATCATAGGGTTTGCTGTTCCTGGAACTGTCGGTATTCTTGAAACAGCATTATATTTTGTATTGTTTCTTTGGTGAAAGCTTTAATATGGTTCTGTAAGAACTGGGTGAGAAGTTATAAGAGTCAGGGGCCAAATGCTAGAAGGAGAAGGATAGAAGCAAGAGGTCCAGCTAGCGGGAGGAGCCAGGGTGCCCAACTCCAAAGCTTAGTCCAAGAGTTCGAGAGGCACTGCCTGATTTCAGAAGCTTTTTTATTTAACCGTTGAGCTGATCTTGTACTAGTCCTGACTACATTTTTCCCCTAAAAAGGTACACAGCCCTCCTTTTTCGACAGTGAGGACCTGGTTTAAACCTTCACGGTTTTGGAGTGCAACTGCTGCTAGAGAGTCTATTTGGGACTGAAGAGTAAGAGTGGATTCTGCTATGTCTTGCCGATTGTCTGAGAGGTCTTTGGAGAGGATGTGCTAGTAGGACAGGGAGGGGGCAGATCTGCTATTCCTGTTCCTGTGGCTGCGGTGATTCCAAATCCCATTAGTAGGGGTATCAGCTGCATGGCTCAGCACTGACAGATTTGAGCTTTGATGGGGACTGGTAAGTTTTGGTTCCCTGGGGCAATGCCTATTTTGGGGCTTGGAAAGACTAGGGTGCAGGTGCCAGTCCAATTAGTGGGGAGATATAGGTAAGTTGAGGCCCCACACATGAAAAGTATGCCTTGGCTGGGGCAGACAGAACTGGTTGTCTATGTTAAAAAGTGTGTGTGAGATTATTGTTCTTTTCCCGTGCTCCTAGGGTGCTAGCTAGGGCGGCTCCAGTAAGCAGCTGAAAAGGGGCTAGTGGGGAAAGGTGAGTGGCTCTGTGTGTTCTGTTTTCCCATTGACCAAGGAATCATTTTGTATCTGCTAAGATTCATTCAGAAGGATGGTTAAATGTGGGTATAAGGAGGCATTTATCAGGGGTGGGGGCTGCGCTGCAAGGGGTCCATGGGTGTATAGTTATGCCTTCCTTTACAAAATCCTGATTGTTTGTTAAGTAGAGACCTACTAACGACTTTAGGGGGTCCTGAAAAGCGGACAGGTGCCTAAATGGAGCGGCCTGGAAGACTTGAAAGTTTTGATAGTTGGTTGGGGCCTGAAGCTGTAAGGCATAATTGCACCGATGGGGCAGTAGGTGCCCCAGAGGTAGACCTGAAGATACATTGCCTTGAAAGCAAATTGGGGCTTGGAGAGTTAAGTCTGTATTTATGGTTATGGGGCTGTGTACTGTTATTATTGTTTGCATGTTGGGTGGGATTGGAAATATAGAAACGCAGAAGTTGTACTGTGCATTCTGTTAAAGTATTTTTCATTGTTTTAGAGATGGGAAACCTGGCTAATGACTGCATGTTTAAGGGCTGGGAGAGGCTTGTACTTTCATATTGGGGATGATAGGTTAATTTGGTAAAAACCCATGTTTTTTTCAGGGGCAGGAGTGGCAGTATACGTGGTGGCTGACAGGGAGAGGCAGAGCCAGCAGTCTTTTGCTAGGGTTGGGTTGGATTGGTTCAGCAGTGAATGGGTTAAGCTGAGGGTTTTGTAGAGGTAGTTAGGGATGGTGCAGGGCTGCCACAGGAGTGGGAGGGGCGGACAGAGGAGTGAATAGAAAGGTAAACAGCTGCATCTCATCTGGAGTGGGAGGGGCAGACAGAGGAGTGAATAGAAAGGTAAATAGCTGCATCTCATCTGCATCCAAGGCTGTGTGCCTTGGAAAAATCGGTCATTTATCCACTCCAAAGGAGAGTTAAGAGTGGGAGCTTAGGGGTAAAACCAGGAGATGTCTTTGCAGACGGAGTAGAGGAAGAGGGTAAAGCGGCAGTCTAGGCAGGGGCAGGGCATTTACAATTCTTTAGGTATTTGGGGAGTAAAGAGGAGGGAGACAGCAGAGGGTTACCCTCGGGAACAGGCATGAGGCGGAGTTTGGTTGCGCTGAGAAGAGAACTGGAGAATCGGTGGAGGATGGGGCTGGCGAGTTAGTGGGCACGTCAGGAGCTCTTTGTAATCTGGAAAGATGGTACCAAGAGACACGACCTGAGAGTTTAGCTGCAGTGGGGGTTGTGAGAAGAACTTGAAAGGGACTGTCCCACTTTGGTTTAAGCCTTCCTGAGTCAAGAGTTTTTAGAAAGACATGTTCTCCTGGTAGGTCTGGTTGGTGGGGCCTTTGTGGGGCTGTGGGAGGGCTTGATCTGCTTGTTCACAGAGGAGATGGCGGATGAGGGAAAGTGTTGGGAGGTATTCTCCTAGCTGAGTTAGAAGGGGGTGTGTTTTGTAAGATCAAAGGGAGTCCATACATTAACTCCAAAGGGCTGAGGAAGGAGGGTGCTTTCAGGCTGGCTCTGATACGGGGACTGGGCTACAGGCAGAAGAGAGGTCCAGGGTTTCTGGATTTCTAGAGTGAGTTTGGTTAACTGAGTTTTAGGAACCCCATTTGCCCTCTCAGCTTTTCCTGATGAGTGGGGCCGGTATGGGATATGGAGGCGCCACTGAATGCCGACGGACTGAGAGACTTCTGGGGTGATTTGGGAGATGAAGCTAGGGCCCATGTCTGATTGTATGGAGCAGGGAAGAAATATCTAGGAATGATTTCTATTAATTGGGAGACTACTGCAGCTGTTTCTGAGGAGATGGGAAATGCTTCTACCCACCCACAGAAGGTATCAGTAAGAGTAAGAAGAAACTGAGTTCTTTTAACAGGGGGCGTATTAGGGAAACGAGCCTGTAGGTGATCAAGGAGTTCAGTGCAGGAGTGGGTGGGAGAGGAGGAAGATACTGGAAGAAGAGATGCAGGATTGAGGGGAGCACTTACGGAGAGGCAGAACTCAGGGTTGTCAAGAAAGGGCATGGGGTAGTTGGATACGAGGAGAAAGTGTGTTCAGAGCTCAGGAGGGGAGATCTTGTAGATTGTGTGGGCTGTAGACTGTGGTGTGTTGACTGAATGTTAGTTTCTTGCTTTCTAAGGCTAGGGTGGCGGCTGCTGCTAGGGCTCTGAGGCGGGTGGGCCACCCTTGGGAGGCGTTGTCGAATTGTTTAGATAGATAAGCTACGGGTGTGTAGGAAGGAGAACTTCCATGGTTTTCGGCTGTGTAGAGAATGAAGGGCTGAGAGATGTCAGGCAAAGACAGAGCAGGAGCAGTGATGAGGGCAGCTTTAAGTTTGTGGGAGCTGGGGATTATGTTGTGTGAAGGGTTTAGGGACTCATTGACAGAGCCTGTAGCCGCTTCATCGAGGGGGCGGACTAGGAGGGCAAAACTGGGAATCCATATTCTGAAGAAGCCTGCTAGTCCAGGAAAGAGAGGATTTCACCCTTAGAGGTGGGTGGGGACAAGCTGTCTATTAGTGCTGCTGTGCTGAGGTCATGGCTCTGGCCCTGGTGGGAGAGTTGGACTCCTAAGTACGTTACTGTTGGAATGGAGAGTTGTGCTTTGGAGGGGGAAACCCTACATCCTTCATTAGAAAGAAACTTTAGAAGGGTAATAGTGTGAGTTTGAGAGTCCTCTAAGGAGGGGCCGCAGAGGAGAAGGCTGAGGTTGTTCACATACCAGAGAGAAGGTTGTTTGCGTACCGGAGGAGCCGACTAGGGGACAGGTTTAGAGAGGTGACGTTTTGAGCTAGAGCTTGCCCAAAGAAATGGTGACTGTCATCTTTAAAGCCTTGGGGGAGGGCTGTCCAAGTAAGTTGTCTGACTGGAGGGTTTCAGGTTCAGTCCAAGTGAAAGCAAAGAGATCTGGGGAGTCAGCGTGAAGAGGAATGTAAAAAAGGCACCTGTTAGGTCTACCACAGTGTAACGGGTTGTGTCTGGAGGGATGAGGGAAAGGCGTGTGTAGGAGTTGGGAACTACGTGATGGATGGGAAGGACCGCCTGACTGAAAGCTTGGAGATCTTGGAACGACCTTTGTGGCAGGGAGTATAGAAGTATTGTATGGAGAAGGAGTTGGCCTAAGGTGGCCTTGCAAGAGGGGTCTGTTGACAATAATTGTAAGCCTTTTAGGTGTGTTCATGAAATGGGATACTGAGAGACATTAGGAAATTTGGAGGGGTCGTTTAGCTGGGTTTTGATGGGGTCATGGTGAGCTGCTAGAGAAGGGTTAGTGGTATCCCACACTATTGGATTAACAAGAGAAGTCAGGAGTGGATATCTTGGGGAAGGGTCAAGGGCTGGTGTGGTGACAGAGAGGAGTAGGAGAGAATCTGGTTGTGGGGAACAGAAAAAGGTGATGGAAGCTTTGAATTTAGTTAGGAGATTTTTGCCTAGATTGGGGGTAGGGCAATGAGGCATGATAAGGAAAGAGTGTGAGAAAACAGTATGAAATAGGGAACAAGTAAGAGGTCTGGTGGCACGTGGGTGTGAGATGAGTCCGCCAACCCCCACAACTGAGACCTGAGAGGCATGAGTGGGTCCTGAGAATTCAGGCAAAGCTGAGTACGTGGCCCCAGTATTGATTTAAAAAGAGATCGGCTTGCCTGCTGCTAGCAGAGTTACCCTGGGCTCTGATGCCGTGATGGCAGATGGGGCTAGGGGCCCTGAGCCTCAGCAGTCTTCAGTGGCTAGGCCGAGCAGCTGCAGGAGTGCAAGCGATTCTTCCCTTTTTGTCTTGCTGAGCTGATGGTGGCTCTGAGGTGCAGGCTCTTCTGTCCGTCTGTTGAGAGGAGTCAGACTTCCAGGGGACTGTCTGCCGGCAGACTGGGCAAGGGCTTTTCGGCCCTCTTGGGTTAGGACATGCCCTCGCCCAGTGACCTTTTTTTGATGCTCTTAAAACAAGGCCCGGGAGGGCCACTGCTATCAGGTCTTTTTGTGCCGTTGGGTACTATGGCTAGGCTGACGGATAGCTGCAGCTCGAGGCTGGTATTTAGCACGATCTCTTTGGACTTTATCTAACTTACTCTGCTTATTTCTGTTATTGAAGACTTTGAAAGCCAGGTTAAGGAGGTCTTGTTGTGGGGTTTGAGGGCCATCTTCAGCCTTTTTAAGTTTGCACCAAATGTCAGGAGCAGATTGGGAGATAAAATGGATATTAAGAACAATAGTTTCTTCTCGGGAAGCAGGGTTGACGCAAGCATATTTTTGGAGAGCCTCTGTAAGGTGGGAAAGGAATTGGGCAGGATTTTTATCTGCCTTTTGGGAACTTTCTTTAAGTTTTTCAAAATTTACGGCCCTATAGGCAGCCTTGTTAAGGCCTGAAATAAGGCAAGTAATCATATGGTTGTGGGATGCCTGACCGGGGTCTGTGGGTTGGTGCTCTCAGGAAGGCTCTTCCCGGGGGACAGCAGCGGCTCTTTCGGGCTTAGTAGGGTCTCGCCGATGAAGATCCTCCGCATGTTCCTGGGCCGTGAGCCACACTCTTTCCTTCTTTTCCGGAAGGAAGGTAGAAAAGAGAATAATATAGAGATCATGCCAAGTGAGTTCGTAAGACCGGGTGAGATATTTAAATTTGTTGATATAAGTGTCGGGATCAGAGGAGAAGGACCCAAGACGCTTTTCAATATGGGGCAGATCGGAGAGGGAGAAGGGGACACGGACACGAACAATTCCTTTAGCCCCTGCTATCTCCTGGAGGGGAAGCAAGGGGGCCCAAGGGAGCCGGTTGCTGGGCATGTTGGGCTTGGGAATGGTTATGGGGCCGGGAGGATTCAGAGCCAGAAGGGAGGTGGCTGGGGGAGAAGTAGGGCTGGAGTGCGGAGGTACAGTGGATTGTGATGTTTGGGTGGGAATTATGATGTGGTTGAGGAGGAGGAAAATCGACGGGGTCAAAGGAAGAGGAATCGTTGGCTGGGGCTGTGGGAAGTGTGGCAGGAAAAGAGTTGTCAGCCGGGGCTGTGGGGAGAGCGACAGGAAGAGAGTCAGGTTTGGAACGAGAGGAAGCTTTGGAAAATAGAGCAGGACCGGCCGAGGGAAGGATGGTTACAGAGGGTGAAGAAAGCCTGAGCATAAGGCATCTCAGACCATTTCCCACTGCAGTGGCAAACACTGTCTAAGTCTGTAAGTATGTTGAAATCAAAAGCACCATTTTTAGGCCATTGGGAGCCATTGTCTAATTTGTATTGAGGCCAAACGGTATTACCATAAAAGATAAGCCTCTTAGGACAGACTTCTGAACAGAGGCCAAGAGTATTGATATTACGCAGGAGACACCCAAGGGAGGTAGTTTTGGAAGGGGTAGAGTAACAGGCTCCCATTGCACATGGGGGAGGGAGGGAGAGGAAGAAGAGACTGCTGATTGACAAGGATGGCAGGAGACGGAGTCCCCTGTTCTGGGGGCCCTGTCCGGAATTTAGGAGGTATCCTCTGAGTCAGGCTTCCCTGAAATGGAGGAACCAGAGGCCTGGAGGCTGGAGGAAGCCCTTGGCCCAGTGCTGGGTCTTTTGGGAAGACAGAGACAGTCAACAGTTCCGGGTAAACGGCAACAGTCTCTCTGACTCACCCCGGCAGAGGCTCTGACGGTGGATGTGGTCACCAGCAACGGGAGAGTCTGGGAGATCCTCTGGATCTTTGGTAGGTTCGGGAAGCAGAGGATGGCCAGCAGAGAAGTGATAGAAGAGAGAGGTAAGGAGAGAGAAAGAGCGAGGGAGAGTCCCTTAAGGATGCCCAGCTACAGCGCACCCCTCCTGGGTTTCGGCACCAATAATGTAAGGGTAGCTGAGAGAAAGGAGAATAGACCCAAAGTCAGGCAAGCCAGTTTTATTAACCTGCCGGGCTGCTCCATAACTATCAGAGGAGGCAGCTTGTTCCTAACAAAAACAAGAACCGCTGGTACCTTCCCTGAGTTTGCATTAATTGCACTCCTATCATGGGAAGACAGGTTGAAGTCTGTTAGGACACTTGGACAGACTTTTGTCACAGACCATCGTCTGCTCTGTGGGCACAATGGACTTTGTCGCAGACCTTTGTATCTTCTCCAAGCCCATTGTATCCCCCTAAAAATAACTTCCTACCTCCCTAAAATCATCCACAGTTCCCCATCTTCCTTTCTCATATGAAGAAGCCTGTACTAGCCCGTTGTGTGGCAGGGTAATCACCCTGAGATTTCCCTCATGCACATTAATAAAAATGTGTATGCCTTTCTTTTAATCTTCCTTCTGTCAGTTGGTTTTCAGGCAACTGTCAGAGGGCAGAGAAGTTTGCCCTGAGGTCCTGCACTAGCAACTCCTAAGTTTCATTATCCTAGTATGTAGGTATTGTTTGTTTTTCAAAGAAGCTCAAGCTTATTACAGAAAACTTGAGAAACACAAAACAAGTAGAAACAAAGAAAAAATATACACAAACATAACCTTAGAGATGTCATTTTGCTATGGTCTGAATGTTTGTGTCTCTCCAAATTCATATGTTGAAGCCTCAGTGGCATTGGGAGGTGGGGCCTTTGGGAGGGGATTAGGCCTTGAGGGTCGAGTTTTCATAAATGGGATTAGTGCTCTCATAAAAGAAACCTGAAGGGGCTTGTTTGCCCTTTCAGCATGTGAGGATACAGGGAAAAGACACCATCTGTGAATCATAAATTGGGTCTTCACCTGACACCCAACCTCACAGGGCCTCGAACTTGGACCTTGCAGCCTCCAGGACTGTGAGAAATAAATTGCTGTTGCTCCTAAGTCACCCAGTCTATAGGGTATTTTGTTACAGCAGCCTGAATGGACTAACACATTTTTATTTTAAAGTTTGAGCTCTAGCAATGGAGTCAGACAGCAAGAGAGCTTGGAGACTCACCTCTCTCAACAAGGGAGGAGAAAGTTGAGAAGTGCCATGAAAATATTCCTACTTCATCTGGGGCCTCGTAGCAACCATCTCTTGCTGGTAAGGCCTGGGCCTCTCCCGGCCCCAGGTCACAGCTGGTCCTTCTTGGTGAGATGACCTTTCCTACCACATATTCACCATATGCACCTCCGACCTCCCTTGGGAAAGTACTGGCATCTGTGCTCCACCAGGCCTCAATGTCTCCGCCTTCAAATTAACCCATGGCTTTCTTTCTCTTTTTGTTCCAGACAGGAATTATTTCCCTCTACGACTGTGTTTTTAAGAGGCGCCTAGATTATGATCAGAAGTTGCACCGAGATGACAGAGAACACGCAAAAAGCCTGGGACTTCATGTTAATGAAGAGGTAATATTAAGACAGAATATTAACAGGTTGTCAACAGATTAACAAAACTCTGTACAGGCATATCTAGTTTTATTGGACTTCACTTTATTGGCTTTCACAGATACTGCATTTTTTTTTCCTTTTTTTTTTTCTACATCTCAAGCTCATTGTTTACTAGATACTGAATTTTTTTACAAATTGAAAGTTCGTGGCAACCTTATGTCAAGTAAGTCTGTTGGTGCCATTTTTCCAGCAGCGTGTGCTCCCTTCCTATCTCTGTGTTAGCATTTTTTAACAATAAAGTATTTACAGATTAAGATCTGTACCTTTTTCAGACATAATGCTATTGCACACTTAATACACTATGGTGTAGTGTAAATATAACTTATATATGCACTGAAATCCCCCCAAAATTTTATGACTCACTTTATAGTGATATTTACTTTATTGCCATGGTTTAGAATCAAACCTGCAATATCTCTGAGGTATGCTTGTGTGTGTGTGTGTGTGTGTGTGTGTGTGTGTGTTTGTGTGGTGGAGGGTGCATGTACAGTTATGCATCACTTAATGACAGGGGTTCATTCTGAGAAATTCATTGCTAGGCAATTTTGTCATTGAGTGAACAAGTACCTAACACAAATCTAGATAACATGGTTTACTCCACACCTAGGCCATATGGTACAGCTTATTGCTCCTAGGCTACCAATCTGTACAGCATGTTACTGTATAAAATATTGTAGACGATTATAACACAATGGTAAGTATTGGTGTATCTAAACGTAAAAAGGTACAGTAAAAATATGGCATAAAGGATAAAAAACGATACATTTGTGTGGGCATTTACCGTGAATGGAGCTTGCAGGACTGGAAACTGCTGTGGGTGAGTCAGGGAGTGAGTGGTGAGTGAATGTGAAGGCCCAGGGCATTACTGTGACTACCATAGCCTTTATAAACACTGTATACTTTGGCTGCAGTAAATTCATTAAATTTTTTTCTTGAATAATAAATTAACTTTAGCTTACTATAACTTTTTAACCTTATAAACTTTTTAATTTTAAAAACTTGATGACTCTTTTATGGTAACACTTAGCTTAAAATACAAACACATTGTACAGCTGGACAAAAATATTTTCTTTATCTCTTTAAAAGGTTTCTCTTTTTATTTTTTTTTAAGCTTTTAAAGGTTTTGGTTAAAAACTAAGACACAAACACACACTGTAGCCTAGGCCTACACAGGGTCAGGATCATCAGTATCACTGCCTTCCACCTCCACACCTTGTCCCACTGGAAGGTCTTCAAAGGCAATGACACACAACACGATGGAGCTGTCAACTCCTATGCTAACAATGTCTTCTCTGGAATACCTCCTAAAGAACCTGCATGAGGCTTTTCTACAGTTAACTTTAAGAAATAAGTTGAAGGAGTACACTCTTAAAATAGCAATAAAAAGTATCATAAATACATAAACCTATGTATAATAAACGCATAGTCATTTATCATCGTTGTCAAGTACTATGAGCTGTACATAATCGTATGTGCTGTATTTTATATGACTGGCAGCACAGTACGTTTGTTTTCGCCAGCATCACCACAAACACATGAGTAATGTGTTGTGTTACGACATGACAACTATTATGACATCATTAGGTGACAGGAGCTTTTCAGTTCTATTAGGTTTTGCCATTTTAATGGCAAAAACAGCAATTACGTTTGCACCAATCTAATATTATAACCTTATTTGGACTACCATCATATATGCAATCCATCATTGAGTAAAATGTCACGTGGCACACGACTGTATGTGTATATGTGTATGCATGTATATAGGCATACATCTATGTACATGTATGTCTATGTGTATATGTATATATTCAGATATGTATATTTTTATATAATGTACATAGTTTGTGGGTATGCATATGTGTACCTGTGCATATACATGTATGCATGTATGTATATGCATGTGTGTATGTGTGCATATATTATATGTGTGTATATGTGTGTTCATGTGTGTGTGCTTGCTTGTGAATGTGTGTAAATGTGTATAGGTGCATGCATATTTGTACATGTGTGTATATATGTGTGCATACATGTATATATCATGCACGTGTGTATATTGTATTGTGTATATGCACATACATTTATATGTACATGCATTGGGTTATATGTGCACATACACGTATATATTTAATGTTGTACTCAGCTGCTTTATTTAATTTTCTTTACACAACTCTCCTCTATTTGTGCCAAGAAGTTAAGGCTAAGCTACTATTATAGCTCTCTCTGTTCAGTCATGTCATTGTGTATTTTTCTTGTAGTATTGTTTGGTTCTTTAGAATTTAACAATTTAAAGACAGCAAAACTAAGATGTTCTCTTCAACAGATAAAACAAGTCTCTGCTTAACCGCTAAGTCCTGGCTTTCATAATTTTTCTGGAAAAGTTGATTTTGCAGGGCTGAAGTTGCACACACAAGAACATTTCTTCCAAGTTTAGTTACCAAGCCACCATCCCCAGCACATGTAGTGCGTTCTAAGTTGACAGCAATGTTAATGTTTTCCTCAGGAGAAAAATACGGCACATAATTCTTTAGAAAAAAATCCCCATCCTCTCAAAGCTGTCATTCCTGCAGGGAGAGAGATAAAGTAAAGGCACAGAAATCATGGGTCAGGTGTGGTGGCTCATGCCTGTAATCCTAGCAGTTTGGGAGGCCGAGGTGGGTGGATCACCTGAGGTGATGAATTCAAGACCAGCCTGGCCAACGTGGTGAAACCCCATCTCTACTAAAAATACAAAAATTAGCCAGGCATGGTGGTGCACTCTTGTAATCTCAGCTACTAGAGAAGCTGAGGCAGGAGAATTGTTTGAACCTGGGAGGTGGATATTGCAGTGAGCTGAGATTACGTTACTGCATTCCAGTCTAGGCAACAAGAACAAGACTCCATCTTGAAAAAAAAAAAAAAAAGAAATCATGAGCAAATTCTAGGTAGTGATGAGTGGTGGTACATAGGAAGAGGAAGCCATGTGAGGATGTGAGGAGATGCAGAAAGTGAAAGGGATGAGCAGGGAGCTGGGGAGACGGGGGGCCAGGGAGGACCTGGACATCTGATCCAGGATCTGGGTGGTGGGAAGGGACCAGCAGCAGCAGGAGAGGGAAATGACCAGAAAGAGCACAAGGACACACAGGTAGAGCAAATGGTCTGGGACAGTTGAAGGAGGCCCCTGGCTTCAGCATGGAGGTATCCCCTTGGTTCACTGTGGCCGAAAAAGCTCCCAGGACCGAGGCTGATGGACGTGCGGGTGAGCTGTGCTGGTGAATGCAGTGGTGTTGACTATGTGCTTTGACAACTTTCACCAGGAACAGGAGAGGCCGGTTGGTGTGCTGACGTCTTCTGTCTATGGGAAGCGCATCAATCAGCCCATTGAACCCCTAAACCGGGACTTCGGCCGTGCCAACCACATACAGGCTGACTTCTACAGGAAGAATGACATCCCCAGCCTCAGGGCACCTGGCTTTGGGCACATTGATCCAGCCTGAAGCATCCCTGTGACCCACAGGGCATGTCACGATATCGCATGGTCTGGCAAAGTTGTACAGTGAGAAGGTGGCATCTGGAGCCTTCTTTCCCCTTCTCATGACACCTAGGAGCTTGGCTATGCCTGTGTTACATCTCTACTGTGGGCACATGAACACATTAGCAGCCTCCCTCAGGCTGCCATGGTCAGGAGCCTGAGCAAACACCTGTAGTACATGTGAAGAGTCTCTAGTGGGATGATCTTCAGCTGGAATTATTTTTGATCAAATGATACTGGAGACTGATTCATTGTGAGCACCTGAATAAAATGAAAACTTTGTTCCCCTTAGTAATGGTTGAGTTGGTTTTTGTTCACTGGCTGTCTACATTTGCCAGGATTCTTTGGGGAGGCAGTCACAGGAGTCAGGTGCAGTTACAAAGTTTCCCAAGAGTTATGGGAACTCCTGCTGCTTCATAACACAGACAACCCTGACATGTTCCCTCCTCCAAGAGGAGATGTAATGACAATTGTCTGTTGGCACAAACTCTAGAAACTACATTTTTGTTATTCCAGAGGTCTGAACCACAAATAACAGATTTTTTTGCAACTGAGACTGGGAGCCCTAGTAAGGATGGGTGGCCCTGTTATCCTGGTGGCCAGCAGTGCTCACTGTCACCATTCAGGGAGAGGGGCCAGTCATGGGAAGAGACTTTGGTGTTCAACGAACTCGGGTAAAATTCTGGCTGCTGTGTTTTCTAGATTTGTGTTCTAGGACAAGTCATGTCATCTATTTGAGCAGACAAGTCCTCATCTTTAAAGTGGAATTTCCAAACCTAGAATAGTTCATTTGGGAGTCAGTGAGCTGCTAGATTGCAGGCATAACATGAGCGCAATGTGCATGTCCCGCCCAGGGTCCCATCATCACAGCAGTGACTTGACCTTAGACAGTCTTCTTTTGGGATGCAGTTGCTTTTAACCTAAGCTGAAAATACTTACTTTGGAGATAATTTGAAACTTACCCAAGTATTAAGGTATCAGCTACGTTTTTAATGAATGAATCCCTTGGAAGAACTCATCTCTCATCTACCGTGATTAAATTTCCCACAGTTTAGCAGTGAATGGGCAGGTGGTCTAATTGAGTTCAATGCTGATTCCTCCATCACTGGCTTTATTGTTTCGAATCTGCCAAGAGGATTCTCTAAAAATAAATGACACTGAATTGCCGGCGATTTCAAGGCTGAGTGACTCCTAAATATTTATTTTTCTGAAAACAGTTTTTCCGTGTAAGTGCCTTTTATTTATTTCAAACAAATGGCAGTCGTTTATTTCGAATGCCTTTGGGTGCATTATACCACATTTATAATAACATAATAGAAAATATATAAAGTTTGGGTTATAGAAATATTTATAAATTATTCATTATTCAGACTTGATATCAACAGAGACAAGGCATCTGTAAGTGACTGCAATAAATTAATGCCAAACTAACTTATTGTCATTTACTTTAAGTCAGACCTTACTCCCTTCACCTTCTACTACATACTGACTTTCAATAGGCAGGGCTGTAATTAGCCAAGATTTGAAAAGATCTCACATTTGTTAAGCAGTAAGAGAAAATTAACTATATTTATCTTGGTATCCCAATGCTTATCATTTAAAGCCAATGAATGAATGCTTGTTAAAGTCATTGTACGTAAGATATTATATTCTTATAGTATGATTTGTTTTGTTTATACAATTTTCATCACTGGACAATTAGGTTGTTATTTTCTTTCTTTCTTTTTTCTTTTTCTTTTTCTTTTTTTTCTTTCTTTTTTTTTTGACAAAGTCTGGCTCTGTCACCCAGACTGGAGTGCAGTGGTGTAATGGAAGCTCACTGCATTCTGGACTTCCTGGGCTCAAGTGATCCGACCACCTCAACTTCCCATGTAGCTGGGACTACAGGCACATGCCACCATCCCCAGCTAATATTCTTATTTTCTGTAGAGATGTGGTCTCGCTATGTTGCCCAGGCCAGTCTCAGACTCCTGGGCTTAAGTGATTCTCTCTCTTTGGCCACCCAAAATACTGGGGTTACAGGCATGAGCCACTGAATCTGGCCTGATGATGTTTCCTGGTCATTCATGTATCCGAGCAAAGGAAAGATGAATGGTTCTGCCTTTCGGAGCAGATTGAATTGGGAAGGAAGAACAACATTGTGGATTGATGATAAAACTGAGACATTTCTAAACAGATACATAAAACATGGGTTTTCGGCAACCGGACTAGAGGCAATTTTCATGAGAGGCTTCCTGTAAGACTTAAAGGTTAAGGAGAGCATTAGGGAGAGGTTTTTTCTTGAAACCAATGGCACTGGGACCTGGGCTGATGAGCGGTGCCCTTCAGGTTTTCTGCCTGGCATTTTGGCTCACAGGGATGTTTTTAGCTACTCAGAGCTTTAAGGAGCTTTGACCAGGATGAATGCTCTTTCAGATTCAGGGAACAGGCAGTTTTCCACTCTAGCCTGGCCTCGACTGCTAACCAGTTGTGGAACTCTGAACACGTGTGCCTGAACTACTCTGCCCCTATTTCCTCATTTGCAAAAACACTGGGGAGGGAAGGAGGGCGTGCTCAAGGTTGATCGGGGATCAGCATCACCTGGGGAACCTGTTCACTAGACAATGATTGTGCTGGGCCCCCACCTCAGGGATTTCAGATTCAGGGTCCTCCTTCAGGTTGGGGCCTGGGAATCTGCATTTCTGACAAGTTCCCAGGTGATGCTAAGGCTGCTGTTATGGGACCACACCTAGAAGGGCCCACATGGAGCTTCCCACAGTGGATTCTGACAGTGACTCTGATTGCTTTTAAAAGCCTATTGTTTGGTAGGACTGGTGACATGGCTTTGGGAGAGCACAATTCTCCTTTTGAGTTCTTTTCAGTACAAACCCAGGTTCAGTGCATCCCCTGGGGGAGTGGGAGGAACTCTGTTTATGAGAACTTGGTGGATCACTCAGCTGGGGGTGTTCACTCAGGATAGATGACCTAAGGTGACCTGAGGATGAGTGTAATTAGGATGGTAAGGGAGGAAGAACCTATGAGGCCCGGCTGCTGCTCATCTTATAAATTCTACATCAGTTTGAGCTCACGGAAATGCAATGGCATCGTAGTCCAGATTTCGGTTAGAGGGAACAGAAATGCCTTGGAATAGTTCTCTTGCTTCAATCATTGTTATTAGAGATTTGGGTATATTAAGGCCAAGGCCGAGTTGTGATTACAGGATCAAAAAATTCTCGATTGAAGCAGAATATTGAATAAGTCATGCTCTACTCACACTTTGGTGATGAGGGACGGTTATCAGCTTCTATAAGTGCCTTTTACTGGGAATGAGTCAGTCCTGGCACAGGAGCTGTGCCATGCTGCGAATGCCACAGGGCACCTGCCAGCCTCGCTCACAGTCATTGCCTCATTTAATCACTACCGATCCCATGAGTTGCCAATAAGGAAAGTACTCCTAAGAGGGGCTGGGAGATGTGTTCAAAGTCACACAGCTAGTGAAAAATCAGAGCCAGGAATCAAACCAGGGACTTGTGCTTCAAATTCTAGTTCCTACAAATAACAGGCTTCCTATGAGATCATCTGGGTCCTCTGCCTCTTACAGATGCCTGCCATGAGCTATAAAAAGAAAACAAGTTTGACCAACTACGCTATGATTTGCAGTTTTGCTTTTAAACATTAGATTACACATGATTGCTCTACTTTTCACTATTTGGCAAAGTATGATTTCTTTATGTTAAAAGTACCAAACAACTTGTGTTGGATTTACAAGAACAAATTCTTCAAGGTCTTCTGTCTTCAAAAATGCATAAGCCTTGGCTGTGTGTCTTCTTTCGCCTTCTCAGACGTAACAGGCAGTTCGTGGGTCTTAGTACTTCTAGCAGTTAGTTCACACTGTTGTGAGACTGATTTGCATAGCTTCTTCCAAATTATTCTTTTGCAGTCTATGTCTGTTAGCTCTAGCAAAACATTCTTCCTACAGACAGGAGCGTAGTGGACGGAGGGGGCACTGTTGCTCGCAGAGAATCTTTTTACTGTTGAAGTATTTTTCCCTGAAAACGTACTCTAGAGATGCCCAAATTAAAATCAGACCACTAGGTACATTGAGCACGCTTGCCTACTTTCCAGGGAGCTGAGTAACCAAATTATCTGCGTCACACACTGTGTCCTAATCTGAATTACATCTCAGTATTGGCTTCTGGAGAGCTCCTTCTGAATCAACTGTGTCAAAAGGGAGAATGGATGGAAAACAAACTTGAATTCTGGAGCAAACCATGGGGAGAAAGAAGACAAGAAAATAAGATACAGGCACTGTAAATCAAAGTACGTAAAACTTTTAATGAATTAACTTTACAAAAGACAAATGGCATCAAAACATCAGACGAGTCTGGTACAAAACTAGTCCTAGGCTGTGAGGACTAACTCTGGTGATGGATGGTGACGTGCTGCTGGCATGAGGCACATGGAGCAGAAGGACGAGAGCCGTGGGTCCCAACGGGGGCCCTTGGACACCACTGGCAATGAGATGACGGGTAAGCACAGACTCCATGTGGGGGACAGAATCAACTTATTCACGAATACTGTGTGTTTGAGTATCAGACCAGTGGATGTGGTTGGTGAGCTACCGTATTTTCCAGAAAAGAGCATGCACCAGAAGATAATATACACCCCCTAGTTTTATTGCCTTAAGAATGTGTGTGTGTTTCACCTCTCTCCTCTTTGTTAGTTCTCTGGATGCTTTTCTTCTATCACGCACGCTCCTTTTCCCTTTTGCTCAGGAGCAAGCACAGTGCAAGTGGCAGAACGATCTGGGCACACGTCAGATACCAAACGGTATGCCACTGGGTCACGGGAACGAGTCTGCAGAGGCTCCATAGGACAGACAGAGCACGCACATCAAAAACGAGGGACAGAAGTTGCAGTCAGAAAGTGTGTGGTACCTTCCTGGAAATACAGTCTTCTTGCCAAAATGAAGGTGTCTCTTCAGGACGCCACGTTGCTCTGGGAAAGGGACCTTGACATTTCTGTGTTTACAAAGTACGTCTTCAGGTCCCCTTTTCCTTTCACATTGATTATTCCTCGACAGGTGCACGTGTATCCAAGGGTCTGCAGGACAAGGCTTGTTTCCTCGGTGACCTAGAAGGCAAAGGAAGACAGGAAAACAGGCTTAGTAGCGACATTCATACAACCCATCTGCCTCAAGGATGAACAGCCAAAAAAAAAAAAGCACCATGCTCTTTGACCCAGAAATTCCACTCCTGAGACCTTAGCAGAAAAGAGAGAGAGAGTAATTCACAAGAAGAAAATTCCAACATTGTGAAGGACAAATATTGTTTAATTCAGCGCTGTGATAGTGAAAACCTGGAAACAACCTAAAATTCAAGTAACTCCAGTAAACTATGGTGCTACCATGACTGCTATCACGGCTGAGACAATATTGAGCCATTTGGTCCAGAAAAGGAATTGAGCCTGGGACCTCCAGGCTATGATTTCAACCACATGACGTTATGTTTTCACATGGAAGAGACCTGGAAAAAATACAGTACATCAAACGAGGTTGGAGTGGTGGGATTCTGAATAATGTTTATAAATTGCCATGAATGTCCTTTCATGAAATCATCAATATTAATAATAGATTTTGGTGTCAATGAGAGAAACATCCTGAGAAACTGCACCATCAACCCCCGCAAGTGGCCACATCTGACAGGTGTGATGCATGTGAGCACTGGCATCTGCACGAGTGTGACGCTCTCAGTCCAGTGTCAAAGGTCTCCTCACTTCACTGCACTGACACAGGGGCCGAGGTGGGCATCCCTCTTGCACACTGCTGACTTGACAGGATGACCGATTTCCTGCCATTGCACCGACAGGTGAGGGCCCGGCTGCAGAGCCCTGTCCCGGCACTGCAGGTCGGATGGCAGTGAACTCGCTGGCTGGGACGCTTCCTTCTCAATGGAGACGCGCTGTTCCATACTGCGCCTGCATGCTCTCAGCTTCCCACCGTCCAGTACTGAGCCTCACAGGCGCTCAGCTTCCCACCGTCCGGTACTGAGCCTCGTGCGTTCTCAGCTTCCCGCCGTCTGGTACTGAGCCTTGAGTGCGCTCAGCTTCCCCCCATCCAGTACTGATCCTTGTGCATTCCCAGCTTCCTGCCGTCCGGTACTGAGCCTTGTGCATTCCCAGCCTCCCGCCGTCTGGTACTGAGCCTCGTGCATTCTCAGCTTCCCGCTGTCCGGTCCTGAGCCTCGAGTGTGCTCAGCTTCCCGCCGTCTGGTACTGAGCCTCGTGTTCTCAGCTTCCCGCCGTCCGCCGTCTGGTACAGAGCCTCGTGCATTCTCAGCTTCCTGCCGTCTGGTACTGAGCCTCGTGTTCTCAGCTTCCACGTGTGCTGCGCCTTCCTTGGGACACCACGTCTGGGACTGTGGCCCACGCCTGCCCAGGCTTGGTCTGCCTTAGGGTGGAAGGAGCTGCAAGAGCAGAGAACCAGTGAGGCACACAGGTGTGGTGTAAGGGTAAGGCCTTCGCTTCTGAGGCCAGGGCAGACCCCTTTACGGGCTACCTGGTCCTCCACCCAGACTCCGCTAGAAGGTGTCTGAGTTTGGCCAGACAGAAAGCCCTGGTACTGCTGCTTCAGAACCATGAGAAAAAAGCACAAAGGAGTGACCTCCTCCCACTTCATCTGAGAAGGCCACCTGGCACAGCTGCAGCAAGGGCACCTGTGAGACCCTGGCCACCAGGTACTTGAGTTGTGACAGACCTGCATCAGGTGGGTGTGGCAGGGCTGGGCAGCTTGCAAGCACACAGCAATGTTATGGCACACAGCAGCATTGTTATGACACAGCAGCGTTTTTGTGGCACACAGCAGCATTGTTGTGGTGCACAGCAGCGTTGTGATGGCACACAGCAGTGTTTTTGTGGCACACAGCAGTGTTTTGTGGCACACAGCAGTGTTTTTGTGGCACACAGCAGTGTTTTTGTGGCACAGCAGCATTGTATGACACACAACAGCATTGTCTTGGCACACAGCAGTGTTTTTGTGGCACACAGCAGTGTTTTTGTGGCACAGCAGCATTGTATGGCACACAACAGCATTGTCTTGGCACACAGCAGTGTTTTTGTGGCACACAGCAGTGTTTTCATGGCACAGCAGCATTGTATGGCACACAACAGCATTGTCTTGGCACACAGCAGTGTTTTTGTGGCAAAGCAGCATTGTTATGGCACACAACAGCATTGTCTTGGCACACAGCAGTGTTTTGTGGCACACAGCAGTGTTTTTGTGGCACACAGCAGCATTGTTATGGCACACAACAGCATTGTCTTGGCACACAGCAGTGTTTTGTGGCACACAGCAGTGTTTTTGTGGCACATAGCAGCATTGTTATGGCACACAACAGCATTGTCTTGGCACACAGCAGTGTTTTGTGGCACACAGCAGTGTTTTTGTGGCACATAGCAGCATTGTTATGGCACACAACAGCATTGTCTTGGCACACAGCAGTGTTTTGTGGCACAGCAGCATTGTTGTGGCACACAGCAGTGTTGTTGTGACACAGCAGTGTTATGGCACACAGCAGTGTTTTTGTGGTACACAGCAGTGTTGTGATGGCACACAGCAGTGTTTTTGTGGCACACAGCATTGTGTGGCACACAGCAGTGTTATGACACAGCAGTGTTATGGCACACAGCAGTGTTTTTGTGGCACACAGCAGCCTTGTTATGACACAGCAGTGTTTTTGTGGCACACAGCAGTGTTTTTGTGGCACACAGCAGTGTTTTTGTGGCACACAGCAGTGTTTCTGTGGCACACAGCAGTGTTTTTGTGCCACATAGCAGTGTTGTTACAGCATATAGCCGTGTTACATCACAATTTTGGTTGTGGTGTGGCCCAGGGTTGGTGCAAAGGTGGGGCCCTGTCAACAGCAAAGCTCCAACCTCCTTGGGCTTAGAGACAGAGAGGGGCCTCAAGGGAAGCCCAGAACCAGGGCAAAGTCCATGCACAGATCTCAAGGGTGGGCTGTGGGAGAGGGTGGGAAGAATCGTCCACGTTTCTGCATTGCGATGCAAAGGACAGCCCTGAGCACAAGGCCCACGTGTAGGTCCTCGGGACCCTGATGATCAGGGCAGAAAGGAAAATGAGGCACAGCTGCCAGATGCCATGGCCTGCTGCTCTAGTCCAGCCCAAGTTCCAGGAGGAGGGCAGTAGCCCAGGGAGTACTTCGTGTACTGGATAAGAACTGAAAGAAGATGGAGAAAACCTAGAAACTCAGGTTTGGAAATTCTGCAGGCATCCGACGAGTGCCCTTCCACACAGAGAACAAGCCAATCTTTTGGTGCTTTGGGGGTTAACTGCTGAGGTATTTACTGGTGCTAACATCACTGGCATTTTTAATCTATCCACTGGTGTTCATAATGCCAAGCCACCCGCCAATCAGCACCGCGGGATTAACGGGAATGGGAGGAAGAAGCCATCCACCTCGAGGCACAACAATTACTATGCCTCCAGGCCTAGGAGGAGCCCGCAGGCCTTGCTGAGTGGGCTTGCTCTGCTGTTCTTGGGGTTTCCACGCTAGAAAGCATGCTGGGAGTTAAATGCTCTTTAATAAAAAGAACCTGTTCTTCAGGCTTAGGAGAAGCTGATTAATGGTCTGGGCATCATTTTTTATTTTCCTGGCATCTCACTACTGCTTTTTTGCACATAAATGGAAAAGAGAGCTTACTGGAGTGAGGAAGCCAGCCACACCACACCCTTGGGATAGAAAAACCTGCCCAAATGCAGCCCTTCTAGCTCTTGTGCTAAGGAAGCAAACACAGGTCTACAAATATGGCTCGCTACTGACAGACAGAAATCTGTCTTCCTTCCCTCCGGGTATCGGAGGCCATGGAGCCGGGGCAGGTGACTGACCTGACCTGAGTCACATGGGGCTTTATGAAGCCCAATATCCTCTTCAAGACACATATGAGCTCAAACCCATTTCAAACACTGACCTGTAGGAGATTTATGATCTCCAGGAGGGAACACTCTCCCTGACCTGCCTCACTGAAATTGCTTTTGATACTTATCCCAAGTGCTTGAAAGCTGCTTGGGGAGCTAGAAAGCATATTAACTGCTGCCATAAGTCTTTGGAATATTCTGGGTGTGTGCTGGGGATATGGGCTGGCTGACAGGTGGGAAAGTGAGTCTTTGGAAGGGGCAGGCCTCTCTTCCCTGCCAAGAGAAGAATCTGGGTTGTCTAGGATTGCTGGAGCATCCTTGGGCATTGGAAGTGGCTAGTGATGTTTATGCAGAAAGTCCTGGAAGCCTTGGTACCATCAGGAAATGATTAGACTAGGCTCCAAAATGCCCCACAAGTCTTGTTCTGGCTGGGCAACTGAGCACTCTGCACAGATGACGACCACAGCTCCAGCCCCAGGAAGAAAAGCCTCATCGTGCACCCTAGCAGTGAGAGGGGAGGTGGCTGGAGCAGGCGCTGAAAACTCACTCCAAGTTGGATCTCATGAGCAAATCCTTGGCAATGGCCAGTTTGGGTGGAATATTTCCTCCCCACCTCACATTAGTTTTCTGTTTCATCTCTGCCTTCTCTCTGTTGGACTTTTACTTACTTTGCTGCTAGTGTTGACTCATAATCTGAACAAAAAAAGGCAGACACTTTGAAGTAACGCTTCCTCTATTCCATACAAAAATTAAAGCCATCCTTTAGAAAGACCACAGGAACAAATGAGGTGGGGTGAATATGAAAGGCAGGTAAGTCGAGGTTTAATAAAAATCCCATTCTGACAACAATGGAGGGAATAGTCTTTTACAGAGGAAAGGACTGAGCCAGTCCGTGCAGTCAATTTTGGGAGGCAAAGCTATTCGCACACCTTGGCTAAGCTGAGACGCACACCACAGGGATTCATCAAAAGCCTCAGAGAGGACCACCATTATAAACCTATTGTGAGTCCAGTGACTTTATATAAATTTGCCATTTAGCAGAAGTCCTCTTCCAGAATGTAGCATGACGGGGGTGAAATGTGAATCCACTGCTTTGCGAGCGTGAGACAAATAGAGTGTTCAGCACAGACACACACACGTGCATGTACACACACGTGCACACGTGCTTCTTACTGGCAGATCCCAGCCCTTCTCTCTGGGTGTCTGCACTGTGCCCGCTCAGGTGCACCTGCAGGTAAGGACCATAAAACCTTGGTGTCTCCAGGCTCTTCACTGAAACACCGTCTGTGTTACTGGATGTGTGTGCCTCTGAGGGGGACACATATTACATTGGCGTGTCATGTGTCACTATGATGACTGGCTTCAGCATAGCTTCTTAGTGTAACAATGGCAGAACTGAAGGAACTTCTAGTATTAACCAAAACATGTTAAGTGGATTTGGGTGTGAGTTGAATGATGACGATTAAAAAGATAATCTCTAACCACAGTTTGAGCAAAATTTCAAAACCATGGTACAAAATGGCTTTTGCTGTAAATAAATTTAAAGTTACATCTAAACCTTGTGAACATATTTACCATTCTAGTTATATTATCCAAGAGTATAAAATAATTGTAGATTAAAAATATAATGACATGTGCCCCTTTATCTTGTTATTATTCTCTTTGCTGAGTTCCTCAGAATTCCTTCTTTGGAATACTGGAAGGAAACATAGCTTCCTGTTTCCGCTCCTGCACCCTTCCTTGTTCACTTTTCTCCATGAATGTTGCAGATGTTGCTGCTCAGCTGTGAGCTCACACACTGTTCCAGTCTCCCTCCTTCACCAGGGGAACCTCAGACCACCTTGATTTTCACTACCCGCCTCACTCTGTTCTTCCTGCGAGCACTGCCCGTGTTCAGGACAGTCCTTGAACGCAGCCTTGGACTCCCTTCCCCTTGTGCTGCATCAGCTCCCGTCACGTCTGAAAGGTGGTCTTCACACACTGTCTCTGGTTCTACGCCGTTCTTCCTCGCACCGCCTGTCGTCTGAAAGTCCAGGTCTCCAGAGCCTTCCCCAGTCACACAGGAAAGCTGAAGTCTTCTAGCACAGTCACGCTTGCAGCGACACCACTATGACTTCTGGGGATAACGGTCACCTCCAAGTGAACATTGGCTGTGCAAGGGCAGAGTGAGTCTGACTGGCTCACTCTGATCAGCTGCAGCACCTGATCAGCACACGGGAGGAGCACGGGATGCAGGTGCTGCATGAATGGAAGGGCAGACTCGACAGAGTGGCCGTCTTCATAGCCTGCTTTCTTCCTCTTTCCGCCTCTTCCTTGATTCTGTCACTGCCAACCTGGGCTGAAGCACTGCTCTTTTGTAGCTTGGGGATAGTTTCAGCATAGTTCTAATAACACATTTTTTTTCTATTATCTTTTCAGTTATTTCAAAATGCTCTTAAAAGTATGATATTATTAGTGTTATTGTAATATAGTTACTTTAACCATGATTATAATTGATTTAATGAGCAGCAGGAATAGTAACGCAGAATAATTTCAGTTTTCTCCAACCACTGCTTTTCATTTGTCAGACCTTCCTTTCTCCCCGTTGGGCGGAGTCCAGAGCCGCCGTTGAGATGGACCTTCTAGTTCATGTCCGGCTTCTCCCTGACCTCCCACTTCCCTTCCTCCCAATTCAGCTTGCGCTAAGAAGGCTGGGGATGATGTCTGGTTTTGGCTGCCTGATCCCTCTCGCTTGCAAAGTCCTTTTCAAGGTACTGGCACCAGGATAAGTGATAGAGGCGGAAGAGGCACTACTCCCATGCCGAATGTCCAGAGCTGCTGTGCCATGATGCTGGTCACTGCTGGATCATTTGTTTTCACAAGGGCAATAGCCTTTATACTGTTAGAATTTTGTTATTGTTGTTAACAGTTAATGCAGAAACATTTCAGATGTTAGTAATTTGCTCCCCAAAAGATTTAAGTAAATTTCAAGGTTTACTTTTTTCCTTTATGTTAATATGTTAGTATATACTTATGTATGGTTCCCAAGAGAGCAGAAACGGTTGATGGAGGCAGCACAGACCACTCACTGCATTACCTGTATTTTGTCCAGGACTCCAGTGCTGTCCATCCTACTGGCCACATTGACGGTGTTGCCCCAGATATCATATTGTGGCTTCTGAGCTCCAATTACACCAGCTATTACAGGTCCATGGTTAATACCTGTGTCACATCAGAGTTGAGTTAGCAAGATTCATCTTATAGCCACTGTCTTTTTTTTTTTTTTTTGAAATGGGGTCTTACTCTGTCACCAAGGCTGGAGTGCAGTGGCACAATCTTGGTTGACAACAACCTCCACCTCCCAGGCTCAAGAGATCCTCCCACCTCATCCTCCCAAGTAGCTGGGGCTACAGGCACACACCACCACACCTCGCTAATTTTTTGTATTTTTGGTAGAGACAGAGTTTTTTCATGTTGCCCAGGCTAGTCTCAAACTCCTGAGCTCAGGAGATTCACCTGTCTTGGCCTCCCAAAGTGCTGGGGTTACAGGCATGAGACATCAGGCCCAGCCATGGTATTGTCTAAACAGGAGGGTTTCCTGAATTGTCATTATTAAACAAACGTAAGCCCAACTCATGGAATTTCAAAGCAAAGCAAAATAATTCCTCTTATTTTATCTCCTCAAAAATGTTAAAATATTTGTCCTCTTTTTTCTTCTAGACCTTTATTCATATTTATATGATCATTTATCATTATTGCATAAATTAAAGTGGGTATGATTTAAAAAACTAAACATGGTTAGGTGTAGTGGCTCACACCTTTAATCCCAGCACTTTGGGAGATCAAGGTAGGTGAATCTTTTGAGGTCGGGAGTTCGAGACCAGCCTGGGCAACATAGTGAGACCCCCATCTCTACCAAAAATATAAAAAAAAATTAGGTGTGGTGGCACATGGCTGTAGTCCCAGCTACTCAGGAAGCTGAGGTAGGAGGATCCCATGAGTCTGGGAGGTGGAGGTTGCAGTGAGCTGAGACAGCACCACTTCACTGCAGCCTGGGCAATAGTGGGAGACCCTGTCTCAGCAACAACCACCACCACCACAACAAAAAGACCCCAAAACTAAACATAATACAGTGGTTTTTCTGTGTTGCTATATACTTTTACACAGGAGATGATTACTATTTCCCAAGAGTTTTAGAGTAAATTTTGATTTTGAGATAAACATATTTTTATTTTAAATGGCTGCACTGCATTGAGGTATGCCACTGGCAATCCTGCCACTGTTGGGCTTTAAGGTTCACCCTGATTCTGCACTGAAAGAACAACCACAGGGACCCTCCAGCCAAACCAGCATGGTACTTTCCCACAGCCACACCAGCACGGTGCCTTCCCGCAGCCATGCCAGCATGGTGCTTGCGGCCACACCAACACAGAGGAAATGCCAGGGCAGTCAGTGGGAGGGCAACTGAGCTCCCCAGCAAGAAGGAAAGGGACACACAGCCAGTCTTCTGGGAAGCCTTAGACAGTCTGTCAGTTTTTGCTGCCAGAAGCTGGGCTTGACTGCTCAGCATTCATCAGAGTGAGGAATGGCAATCCCCAGGGACACAAGCCTGCTCACATATGGTATCCTCTAAGGAAACTTAACCACCAGGTTGCTGGAGCCATGCTTGAAGCCAGCTGTCTTCAACCCAGCTGGCCCAGTTCTTGCCAAGTCATGAGTGGTTACCTGGATCCCTGGGCTACCTAGGCATTACGTGTTCCTTCCCCAGGTGAGCAGGCGCCCTGAGCCACTGCTGACTACAGAGGTGATAGACATCATGCTGACCTCCCCCTTTTAATAAGGGCAATTATGAAACCACGGTGATTCCATGTCTACATCTAGGGTCAGAGCTCAGGTGGATATGGCTTCTGCTGTCAGGAGCTGAAGCTTCAAAAGATTAATCAACTTCTCTAATCAAGGAGAAGCCTGCGATCCTCCCTAACTCCAATTTAACAGGAAGGATGGTTCCTTGTCCCATGACCTCCAAATGCGCAGACCTAAGGATGATGTCCTGGGAGTCGGGGGAAGTAGGACCACAGAAATAGAAATAGGGATACTGACATTGATTGATTGATTCTTCCCCGTACATTTTCTCCTGGGTCCAGGACCCCCACTTTCCTGCATTTGTTGAACTGTAGATTGATGAGGGTGTTTCTGGAGATCTAATTTCTGACTGCTGAACTGCTTAGTCTGCTACAGCTCATTGCAGGTCTTAGGCAAAGCTTCCCCTTTGCAATGGAAAGTGAGGTCAGGAAACAGCCCCAATACTATTCCAAACAGTACCCTTGCAGGTACAAAAGAGGTAAGAAATAAATTGTCCTTTGGTTTTGTGTTCTCAGGAAAACACACTACTTGTTTAGACATCTCAAATAATCGATTCCAGCTCTAGCACAGGTCAGAGAACCCAGGGGTCAGCTGCTGGACACTGGCCCCGTGGTTCCAGCCCTGTATCTGTCAGCTCAACTTTTCTTCCAGCCACTGCTGATCCCTGCTTGGTCAGCAGCTCTGGGGGTGGGGAAGAGCCTGGACTGATCATTGCTGGCAATGGGGCCATCTCTAGTTAGTGCAGAGTGGGCTCGATTTGTGGTTCCAATTGATTCTACAGCTTGATATGCAGTAAAGGATGCTAGGAGTGAATTCACCTCATTATTGTCCCCACGCTTTTGTTGGCAATATTATTCTTCCACATGACTATCCCTGAACTGCCTCTGTATGTCGTGGTGCAGGGAAGTCCCCTCCTGGGAGAGACTGAGGATCTGGGGAAAGGGAGACTCAAAGGCCAAGGGGAATGTTGAGTTCAGGCTTCCTTAGAAATCTAACAGGGCTGACATACAGGGTTGACGGTATAGGCCTTATCAGTTACTAGACAATCAGGGTAAAGTAGGCATTTAACTTGAAGGAGGCCCATTCAATAGCTCTTGTGAATCTGAACAAACTCACTGAAGGCTACACCAGGAAAATGGCACTTTGGACATAGCACATGTGATGGGCAAACAGCCATCCTGTTCCCATGCTGCAGTGCGGGGCTATATTATTTTTATCTATACAAGTTTGATGACAAAAGGCATTATTCTCCCATTTCGATAGTTAATACTGAATGTCAACTTGATTGAATTGAAGGATGCAAAGTATTGATCCTGGGTGTGTCTGTGAGGGTGTTGCCAAAGGAGATTAACATTTGAGTCAGTGGGCTGGGAAAGGTAGACCCACCTCCATCTGGGTAGGTTCAATTTAATCAGCTGCCAGCGTGGCCAGATAAAAGCAGGCAGAAGGATGTGGAGGGATTAGACTGGCCTCGTCTCCCACCTGCATCTTTCTCCTGTGCTGGCTGCTTCCTGCCCTTGAACATCGGACTCCAGGTTCTTCAGCCTTGGGACTTGGACTGGCTTCTTTGCTCCTCAGCTTGCAGATGGCCTAATGTGGGACCTCACCTTGTGACTGTGTGAGTTGATACTCCTTAATAAACTTTCCTTCAAATAGATATCTATCCTATTATTTCCTCTAGAGAACTCTAATACATCCACGTAATAGATTTTTTTTTTTTTAAAGAGGCATAGTAGCAAAGTTTGAGGAGCCCATTTTCCAAACTGTCAAAACAGTGTAGAGTCTCTGGGGTCAAAGGGACACGCCCATGTTTGATGTGGTCAGCAGGCTGCCCGGGTGTGTCCTGCCTGCCTGCCTGGTCCATCTCACCTTTGTGCAAGGTAGAGCCCCTGATAGAGGCTTACTGTGCACAGAAGTGAGAAAGTAAAGAAAAATATGGCATTTTGGGAGGCTGAACTGGGCAGATGACTTGAGATCAGGAGTGTGAGACCAGCCTGGCCAACATGGTGAAACCCTGTCTCTACTAAAAATACAAACATGCTGGTGCCTGCCTGTAATCCCAGCTACTTGGGGAGGCTGAGGCAGGAGAATAACTTAAACCAGGAGGTGGAGGTTGCAGTGAGCTGAGACTGTACCACTGCATTCTAGTCTGGGCAACAGAGCAAGACCCTGTCTCAAAAAAAAAAAAAGAAAGAAAGAAAAAGAAAAAAGAAAAGTATGATTAGATACTGACAACTAATAGGGCAGGAGAGAAAAGAATCTCATTTGTGAAAAAGATGTAACGTATTTTGGGTTTAAATGAAATTCAGGACGTACCCATTGCAAAGGAAGAAAATGGCTTTACATATTCAGATTTCTTTTTGAAGCTGAAATTTGTATGTAAGAGAAAGTTAAAAATCATTCAGACAGAATTTGTTGCTGGAACTGCTCTTACATAAACTGACTCTCAGAAGCAGCAAAATGTGTTGCCAAAAAAACCGTAAAATGGTCAAGGAAGCTCTTAGAAATCTGAATGGTTGCAAGTAACTGCGTACATTGCAAGCCAGCTGTGTGTGGACTTGATGGCTTAAAACACATTTCAAAAAATAAGAATTTGTAAAAGGCAATGAAACATGCTAAAAAATCAACTGAAAGCTTGTTAAAACTTAGAAATTGGGAAGCTTTGTTTTCAGCAAAGTCAAGTTTACTTTTTTTTTGGTGACAGGGTCTCTCTCTGTCACTCAGGCTGTGTTGCAGTGGCACCATTATGGCTTGCTGCAGTTTCAGTCTCCTGAGTTCAATCAATCCTCCCTCCTCAGCCTCCCAAGTAGCTGGGACTACAGGCATGTACCACCAAGCTCAGCTAAGTTATTTTTTGCAGAGATGGGGTCTCATTATGTTGCCCAGGCTGGTCTCAAACTCCTGGACTCAAGTGATCTTCTACCTCAGCCTCTGAAAGTGCTGGGATTACAGGCATGAGCCACTGCACCAGGCCTAACAGTTATTTTTTAGCAATATCATTAAGAAAGCTGGATATTTTTTCTCTAGGGTTTGAACACAATCTGAAAAGTTGTCACTATTTCAGAACCTACGACATGTTTGGTGTTCTTACAGCTTGTGGCCCCAGGAAGGTGGGACTGTATTGCCACAATTCTAAGATCCACCTTTTTTAAGAAAACATTTTTATATCTCTGAAATCTGGATGTATCTTATAGCTAGTGGCAGGTCCCACTTTCACTGACAACAGTCCATAAAATAAAGCAGCACCTCTTAGTGGACGTCTCACAGTGAATCAGCAATGCAGGATGGCTCAAGGCTGTGCGTGCTGTGCTTGTGGACGGGATCTTGGCTCAGTGCCGGCAGCCTAGGTCCAACCAAAGGGGTGCTTTTTTCTAATTTGCTCAAAAGTGTCCTTTCCTCTGTCATCCAGTCTTGCAACAGATGCATTTGTAATTGTTCTACTCCAACATTGAAAGGATAATCAATTCTCCTAGGACTTACTCCTTATTCCACACCTTTGCCACAACTGAAACTGAGACCTCTTTGCAGAACGTACCCACTCGCAGTTTGAAGTCGTTGAAGGAGTGCTTGTTGATGGCATCCAGCTTTGCTACCAGAGCAAAAGCAAACTCCACCATGGTGCCAATGTGCATGTACTGCCGCTCAGGCTCCTGAGAACGAACAAACACAGGCAGATGGAAGTTAGAGCATCCCAAACTGGAAGCTGTTCTCCTTCGTCTCAAACCTGAGCTTTAGGCCAAGAGGAATGCTGGTAAATTCTAATACCGCAAGGCTCTGCAGATATTCTCTAAGAATCAAATCCCATCTCAAGGAAGTGCTGTGTGGCCAAGGGGAGACAGTAGGCACTGGAACACGCTGACTTCTGTGTCTCAGGCCCCCGCAGGCCAAAAGCATCACGTGGGCTAAGGCTGACCAAGGGGAACCCATATTGTATTAATCCAGAAATCACAAGGGAAGCTGGCTTTGAGGAGGAGCTGGCAGTTTCTTCTCCCTTTTCCCCTCCGCAGTCGACTTTTGCCCTTCTCTGCTGGGCTCTGGCCCTGGGGGACTGACCTCTAGAGGCTACCTGCTTCTTATCCTGGGGCTGCCAGTGGGGATTGCCCAGTGGGAGGTTCCATGAAAAAGAGAGCGGAGAGGAGGCTTCGGGTCTCATTCCTTCTCTTCCCTACTCAGTGCATGCTTTCACTGGGGTCAGTCTTGTCACAGAGGACCAGGGCTGCTGCCCCAGGTGGCAGCTACTCTCTGCACTGCAGCTCTCTCTGGTGGCAGCTACTCTCTCTGCACTGCAGCTCTCTCATTCTAGGAACATCCTTCTACTTTTGCCCTCTTATGCCTTGAAAGTGGGGATTTTAGGCTGAATTGTGTGCCTCCAAGATCCTATGTTAATGTCCTAACCCCAGTTTCTCAGGATATGACCATAGTTGGAGATAGGGTCTTCAAAGATGTGATTAAGGTAAAACAAGCTATGGGTAGGCCCTAATCCAATACGACTGGTGTCCTTTTAGGAAGAGGCAATTAGGACTCAGTCACCCACCAAGGGAAGGCCGTGAGACAGGACCCAGTCACCCACACGGGGAAGGCTGTGTGAAGACAAAAGAAGAAGGAAAGAAGCCGACAGGGGAGAAGAGAGGCCTCAGGAGAGACCCACCCCACTAACGCCTTGATCTGCCGTTTGCATCTCCAGAACTGCGAGGCAATACACTTGCGTGGTTTAAGACCCCGTCTGCAGTGCTTTGTTATGGCAGCCCTAGTGAACTAACATGGCGGGGGGTGTCACAATTTCTTCATTTACTCATCCTTGAGGGCTGTGTCATCCCATGGGCATGAGGGAATTATGGAGCTGAAGGGGAGAAGTCCTGAAGATTTTCCCACTGCTGAGAAGTGAACATTTCTATGCAGATTTCCTAATAATTTCGACTATTCCTGTTACCTATTTATATTTAACATTAATTTGTAGCACTTACTATATTTATATTTTAAATCTCACCTTTTCAAAAGTTTCTATTTTTTGTTACATTATTAGTCTAGGCACAGAATTCATTTAATTCAAGTAAATGTTCTGAAGGTTCCTGCTCCCCCAATATTTAAAGATTCTGTGCACCAAAATGGTGTGGAGAACGGTTTCTGTTCCAGCCTGCGTGGTGAGCCACTGGGCCTTTAAGGTTTCATTGAAATGTGGTCCCAGGCCTGCCAGGCATGGCTGCTGGGCTGAATGGACATCAGTGTTAGCACCAGAGCCGTGTGTCTTTTGAAGTTTGCATCCCTTAATGATTTGTGAGCTCCACCAGGGTAGAGACCTTGCTCTATTAATCTGTCTTCACAGCAGAATGACGTCCCTGACAAAGAAGAAGAACTCAATACATGTTTATTAAATGACTATACTTAGGTTGGCAGTAGGATCACCAAGAGGAAATGGCTGGGAGGAATGAAGACAGGGACTCATTAAGCTTTGGTGTAAGGTCAAAGGTGATTGCGGTGCATTTGGAGAACACAAGCCCAGGGTCATGAATGTGCCTCCTACAATGGGTGAGGGCTCCAAGGGAAGAAAAGAGAATAGGATAGTGGAGGATTGGTCTAGGGATATGCCCTCAGCTAGGACATGGGTCAGGGAAGGAAAGCCAGTAAGGCACACTGGAAACCAGCTGAGAGACCAGGAGAGATGGAACATGGGGCTGTTATGGGACTTAGGCAGAGATGTCTAAGATGAACGTTGGATCCCAAAGGGAGCTAAATTGGAGATGAAGAAAGGTCTGGGGACAAAGGGGAGGCACTTGGTGACCTGGTGGGAACAAAGCCAACTCTTAGAGACTCAGAAGGGATGGGTGAGAAGACAGATGGAGACTGTAGACATAAGCATCTATTCAAGGTGACAGCAAGGTGGAGAAAACCAAGGTGGCAGCTAAAGGGGAGAAGAAAACAAAGAAGTGGTTATTCATCTGCTCTACACAGTGTTTAATAAGGAGCATGCAGGGGTATTGCGCTAACGCAGGGTTTCTCAGCCTTGGCACCATGGACATTTGAACCGGGTTGAACTGGGATGAACTGGGTTATGCTGTGTTTTGCGGGCTGTCCTGCACATCGCGGTGTGTTTAACACCATCCCTAGCCTCTACCTACTGGATGTCAGTGGCATCCTTCACCTCTCATTGTGACAACCGGAAATGTCTCCATTGACAATGCCAATGCTTCTGACAGGGTGGCGGGGGGCGAGAATTAAAATTGCTCCCAGTTGAGAATCATTGCACTAAATAATATAAATATGAAAGGAGAAGAAGAATTAAATCTCTGGTCAAGAGGAAAAGACATCTTCCTATCTTCAGGTGAATTACATCATTCTAGAAGAAGGCAAAGGAAATAGGAACTACTGCAGTGAATTCTCAACTTAGAGTCTGGAAGAAAAGCCACATGACTACAAAATTGGAACTACGAAATTGACTGTCAGCTAAGCTTTGGTGGAATTTCGGGATATCATTTCATAAGAACAGCTAGTCTTTTCTATGATAGTTCACTAGTATTTTTTGTCTCCCGACTTATGGGGAAAACCTGACTTGGAGGCTTGTGCAGTCAGTTGGAAAACATCTTGCTCCTTAATAGGAAGCACAAGCTGTTAAATCAACAAGCAAAATCTTGTGTAGTAGAAATGACAACTGTCCAAGTAAGGAGGACATATTTGCCATAGGAGAAATGATTTTGCTTTTTACCAAACCATGGTGCAGCAAACAAGCTCCACTCCTTGATAAAGTATTGCCCAATCTGTTTTCACAACATTGGTTTAAACTGAAGGTCTAAAGTGATCTCAGCAATGAAAGAAGAGATTGAGTTCTGGGAATGAAGTTTAATTCAACGTCAATAACTCATACGACCTTAACAAACCCTAGAAAAAATTCTAGGAAAAATGTTCAGTCCCTAGAAGGACTCAATTCATTTCAGCAAGTCTTTATACATGTGCTCTTGGTAAATATCTGATGGCAGTGTGAAGCAATTATTTCTCCCATGATCTGAATAATTTCTGTTATATATCCCCAGATACTGAATGGATATTCCAGTTACACAGAGAGACTACCCACTGAGTTCCCTGAAACACATTTTTATAAACTGGTTGTTTTAGAAGTTTCACCAGCAAGGACCATTGCTTAAAGTAGTTGCATCTGAAATGATTTTATAACCCAAGTGTTTGTTTGGTAGTAATAGAGGTAATTTTTTAGGCTAAAATAAACATGACCTTCCTTTTCTGTTCTCTCTTCTCCCTCTTTCTTCCATAAATATTCACTGAGCATCTGTTATGTGCCTGGCACTGTATTCTATGCTGGAAAACTTCTGGTGTTCAAGATCCCCTGTGTCTGATTTGGAAGGGAACTGAGGATTATTAGCTAGGGAGCATTTTGTTCTTCTGCCTGGGGCTCCTAGGAGATCTGATTAGATGTCTCAGCTTTTATGTTCAGCCTTCTCTCAGTTAAGCATAAAAGCTGCATACTGTGATAATCAGCCTACCTGGGAGAGGGTTCCCAATGCACACTGACTTCCTCAGGCAAAAAGGAGTTCAGCTCCAGTTTCTCCACACAATTAGCTGTGCGGCCTTGGTAGAGTCATTTAACTTCTCTGGGCCTCAGTTTTCCTCACCTCAAGAATTCATGCAGCACATCACATGTGGCTGAGCAAGTGTCTGCGGGAGCAGAGGTGGCTGGAAGGGGCCTCTGCACATGGAAGACGGCTTGCTCAGCCCCTTCACCTCCTGAGGACGTGAGCAGTCTCCTCTAAGGACAGACGGAGCTGCTTCCTGATCCCAAGCAGGTCGTTGCCACTGGAAGACATGGCCCCTGTGATTTATGCGTCATGCCCACCAACACACCTCTTAGTGTGTGCCTCTGTTTACCTTGGAGATCACCTCTCGTCTCCAGCACCATTTCCTTTACACTGACTAAAAACAGTTTTGGAAACAGCTATTGTCAAGTATACAAGCAGAAGAAATCCCTAAAACACTGTCCCCCCCACTTTTATTTTTTTAAATTCAGGCTGTTTTATATGCCTAAATTTTTTTCTTGAGATCTAAATGAAAAATAGTTTCTTGTTTAAATCCCCATAAGGTAATAAGATTTAGAAAGATACAATATATGTATAAACATTGGTTTGCATTTTATTAAATCATTCTCATGAAAAAAAAAATGTCTTCATTGTGTAATGGGACAATAACTCCCTACCATTTTTTTTTTTTTTTGAGATGGAGTCTTGCTCTGTTGCCCAGTCTGGAGTGCAGTGGCACCATCTCAGCTCACTGCAACCTCCGTCTCCTGGGTGCAAGCCATTCTCCTGCCTCAGCCTCCTGAGTAGCTGGAACTACAGGTGTGCTCCCACCATGCCAAGCTAATTTTTTAGTAGAGACAGGGTTTCTCTGTGTTGGCCAGCCTGTTCTCATATTCCTGAGCTCAGGTGATCCACCTGCCTTGGCCTCCCAAAGTGCTGGGATAACAGGTGTGAGGCACTAGCCAACTCCCTACCTCACTGGGTTTCAGTTAAGATTGAATGAATGGATATAAGCCATACATTCAGCCTGCGTTCCTGGGGCTTGGGACTTAGTTTCCTCCATGATAGTATAGAGATGTATGTCACCCTGCCTGACATGAAAGCCATCTAGGAGGAATAGCTCAGTGTTACTTTACGGCTAAGTGTGGTACTTTTCTGTCTTATGTATGCTTTAACAATGACTTAGGTGCCTGATCTTTTAAGTGTCTTTGAGATTCTCCTTATGTATAGTGAAGAGGGACAGTTCATTTTCTTTCAGTTTTGAGTTTCCTGTTAACAGCATGAAAGCAGTAGGAAATTTCTCTTTTGATGACACACCATGATAGCTTTGGTGTTTGCACAAAAATACACAGACTTGGGATTTTGCTTTTCATTTCCACAAACACCTAAACTTGATTCTTACCAGTGAAGGGAACTGGGGTTATCGTTTCAATGCACCCCTTAGTACTACGACACTGTCGGGGAAGGTCTCTGAATGACTCCTGGCTTCCTCTCTGGCCCATTTGGCGGGATCCGTTTTCTTCCTAGATTCTCTGTGCCCACCTCACACGGGAATTGCTGTTTGTACTCCCTGTTCACTCCCAGACTGTAAAACTCTGAGATAAGTCACCAACATGTACCTGGAACTTGGCTCAGTCAGTAGAGAAAACGTCTGTTGGCTGACCTAGCAAAAACTCCTAACAGCTGAGCTGGACGGAGTGGTCCTTGACAGTCAGTGGATGCGGACAGCAAATCCTTCCTGATCATTGTTTTGTCAACTCAGTTTTGCTAACACGCTAGAGGAGTGAGGGTAGGAATCTCAGGGGTGGCTCAGTGGAGCCTAGGATCTGATTTGGGGGATGGAGGGAGCAAAAAAATGGAGCAAATACAGCAAGAGCCAGTGGAGCAGGAGGTCATGCTTGGGAACAAGTGACAGCCCTTGGCCCACAAACCCAGGCCTGGTGTTGAATTTGTTTAGATATAATCAATATATAAAGTTATATATTTATTTTAAATAATATTTAGGTAAAATAATGTTTTAAAAAATAATTGGAAAGAAAGCAATGACACAGATGTTTTTAAAAACGGAAGCAGCATCAGTGCTGACCCCTTCCTGGACAACAGCTCTGCTTCCTCTTGCTCCCCTGTTTTGGGAGTGCAAGGTCTTTCCTTCCAGGGTGTTGGGGGCGATGAGCATCAACCTGTTAGAAACAGTCCACAACAGCTAGAGGTGTTGCATATTATAGCAACACTATGACCAAAGCATGGGTCTGAATGAAAATTTTCTTCCCTACACTTTGCTTTTGACTTTAGTTCCTAGAAAATTTGTTTGAAGAAGATAAAAACTATTTACATAATTGTTAAGATCACAGTTCTCTCTAATTTTTGCTTAAGGCATGGAAGGGGAATCCTTCTACATGGGGGCCTGAAAAGCCCCTCAGATGTGGAGTAGTGCAGCAGAAAGAATGTGGCAATAGGGAGTGGTGTGGACTGTGGTGGTGGAGAGAACACTCCCAGTCTGATGAACACTTGCTTCTATGCTCCAGCTGGCTGTTGTCATCAGGATGAAGACTATGGTAGATAACCCACCAATCAGACAGATCACCCACCTACCAAGTTGTAATCCACCAGTCAAACAGATCACCTACCTACCAGGTAGATAATTCACCAGTCAAATAGATAACCCAGCTACCAGGTAGATAACCCACAAATCAAACAGATCACCACCTACCAGGTAGTAACCCACCAATCAAACAGATAACCCACCTACCAGGTAGATAATCCACCAATCAAACAAATAACCCACCTATTAGATAGCTAACCCTCCAATCAAACAGATAACCCACCTACCAGGTAGATAACCCACTAATCAGGTAGATAACCCACCAATCAAGCAGGTAGCCTACCCACTAGGTAGATAACTCACCCCTCACATAGATAACCAACCAATCAAGCAGATAACCCATAAACCAGGTAGATAACCCATCCACCAGGTAGATAAACCACTCATCAGATGGATAACCCATCAATCAAGCAGATAACCCACCCATCAGGTAGATAACTCACCCATCAGGTAGCTAACCCACCAATCAAGCAGATAATCCACCAACCAGGTAGATAACTCACCATTCAAGCAGATAACCCACTAACCAGGTAGATAACCCATCATTCAGTAAGATAACCCACTTATCAGGTAGATAACCACCAATTTTCAGGAGAACCTGGATCATTTCCAGTGAAATATTCTTTTTTTAAAAAGCAAAATTCTACAAGTCAAGAAGAATATATCACAGCCACTAGTTTTCTCAAAAGTCCATGGAAAGAAACAAGCAGGGGCTGCAGGTATGAGGCTCAGCAGAGAGTGAGGTCTTGAGGGCAAAACGAGGGCCACTGAGATGGGCAAACTTTCATATTCTACTGACCACTGAATCCAGTCCGGGGAGTCTACACCTCAGGGAGTGTGTTCAGGGAATGATGAAAGCAGGGCTGGAATGAAAACCCATTTCCAGTTTAATATTTCCTTTCTTGACAAATGCCTGTTTCTTTCAAAAACAACAATAAGTTCTTACATGTAATGCAACTATTTAGCCACACTGTTGACTTAAGCTTAAAATTGGAATGGATCATTCATTTAAAAAGTACAAATGAGGCAAAACAGAGCCAGGCACAAAAGCCCTGCCTCACTAGGTGCTGATGTTCTCCTAGGCACTTGTTTCTCCATAGGTAAATATGTTGTTACCACAAACAGAAAATGCAGAGGTAGTTACAAATAAAGGCTAAATTTCAAAAGGCTATTACCCAGATAATTTGCCTCTTTTTTGGATTTAAGAAAAAAGCATTATCCTTGGGTTACCCTATATATTTTTTAAACTTTTACAAAAGGTAACAGTAACATTCATTTCTTATAAAAGTGACTAATATTACCACGAATATTTATCAGAATTGTTATTTTACCCAAATTAAGTGTAATGAACTTTCCTTTCACAACACATTTATTGCACTTCAAAATATTTCTAGGATGCCCATGCAAAGAATCTAATTAAATGCTCTAATCACAAATAGCACATACAGTACTAAGAGAATTTCCCTCCTTGATATGATTACATGTAATATTTTAATGTCCTAAAACCCTTATCTCTGTTCTTTTGGAGGCAGCAGTGGTACCAATATGCAAAACACAGTACAAACCACAATTATATTATTATTACTGTTAGCATTTTTATTACTTATTATGCCCATGGAGTCTACTAAGTAATCTGCATATTAAATATAGTCTTCCCAACAGCCTTTTGCAACTGGCGTGATCACCATTTCATGCATAAGGTAACAGAAGTGCAGAACACTTAGGTATAATAGTAAGTCGTGGGCAGCTGCATTTGAAAGTCATGCTCTATCAACTCTACCCTGAAAACGGTCATGTGTTAACAGCAGTGACTGGGTTTGGAGTCAGTAAGCAGTTCAAGGGTAACTAAGAAGACACGTTTCATTGCTGGGGCAGCTGAGGGTGGAGGAATGGGGCTCCTGGGAAGGGCTTTGCTAAAGGGCTGGGAGCAGAGATGAGTGAATAGGACGGATACAAATGCAGGAGTGCAGGGATCCTCAGGAAATGGCAGGGGCTGGTAGAGGGGCAGGGAAGCCAAGGATGATAGGAGGCGGCACCAGAGGCTGCCATGCGGAGCTTGGACAGACAGGAACAACCAGAGCAGGAACACCCTACTCTGTGGCTGCTTGTTTTCCCTAGGATATGGAGAAAGGTACTTGACTGCTCTGTGACTCAATTTCTCCATCTGTAAAATGGGCAAGGAGTTTTACTACCTACCTCCTAGGCTTGTTGTAAGGGCTCAGGAGCCATTAGTAAAGGTTCAATAAAGTCAGAGAAAGAAATCAGAGGGTTTGCATTGGAAGTAGCAGATTTGTAAAACAGAGTGAAGGAAGCCAAACACTGTCTGAGAGGTGGAGTAGTCACAGGTGCAATCACTCCTTGAACACACACAGGTGATTGCTGCTTAAAGGCCCCACTGGGAACTTTGAAGTCCACTGCATAGGACATGGCACCTGCTATAGTCTGGATGTTGGCTAAGAAACATACATACACTTCTAAGAAAGTTGAAAATGATAGGTAGCAAACAGTGAAAAAAGAAGTAAGTCCTGGACCCAGACAGCCAGGTGAGGCAAAGCTCCCCAGGTCAGGGCACAGGAAAGCCTTCTGTGAAAGCTGGAGCCTTGGCCTTGCTGATGGGTGAGATTCTGAAAGGCTCCTTGACTGGGCAGGGCATCTTCTGTGAGCATCAGAACCACCTGGATAAACTAGTGAAAATGGGGGTCCCCAGCCCACCCCAGAGATACAGCAGGCTTGGGGCTGTCCCTGGAAAACACTGTAACAATTGCCGCTGGTGGTGCTGCTACAGGTCATGGGTGCACCACACCTGGGGAGAATGAGGATAGAACCCAGGTTGCTCTGCACAAAAGCACACTCATGTTTGAGGGCAGGTGTAGAGACTGTAGGAAGAGGTGGAAGATGGGTCAGGGCTTAAAATGGGAATAGATGATTTCATTTAAAAAACACAAATGAGGCAAAACAGAGCCAGGCACAAAAGCCCTGCTTCACTAGGTGCTGATGTTCTCCTAGGCACTTGTTTCTTCATGGGTAAGTAACTTGTTACTGCAAATAGAAAATGCAGAGGTAATTACAAATAAAGGCTAAGTTTCAAAAGGCTGTTAACCAGATAATTTGCCTCTTTTTGGATTTAAGCAAAAGACAATCCTTGGGTTACCCTATATATTTTGTAAACTAGGTATCTTTTGTTGCCAGACTAAAGATTTGATATAGAAAGTATTTTGTTTATAACTAGAGAAGCAAAGACTTAATCCCATTTTGGGCAGGTTACAAAAGGTAAAAGCGACATTCATTTCTTATAAAAGTAACTAATATTAGCACATATATTTATCAGGTATGTTATTTTCCCCAAATCAATTGTGATGAACTTTCCTCTGCCTCTGCTGGAGCAGAGGGTTGGGGCCCTGTTTTCAAAGTGGGGAGGACAAGAAGAAAATGGCAGTAGTGTTAGAAAACGGGGTGTCTAGAGGAAGCTGGAAGTGATACAAGTCTGGTCCAAGTCTCTATTCTGTTGGAAGCAGCAATGGTACCAACGTGCAAAACACGGTACAAACCACTACTATATTATTATTACTGTTGGCCTTTTTATTACTTACTCTGCCCATGGAGTCACTTAAGTATTTTGCATATTAAATATTGTCTTCCCAACAACCTCATGCAATGTGCATGATCACCATTTCATGCATAAAGTAACAGAAGTGCAGTACACTTAGACAGTGGATAGAGGTTTTGGTGGAGACTGAATGTGCAGAGGTGATTGATCAAGTCTTAGGAGAGGTCCCTGATGGAGAAGAGGGAGTGGGGAAAGACTATTACAATGTCCCACAGAGAGGGACCACAGGCTGGGGCTAGACAATGGAAAGGCTCAAAAGCCAAAGGAGGATTTCTGGGCATAGGTGATGGCCACCCATGGTCAGGGCGCAACCCAGGATGAATGCTCAGAGAATTTGATTGGACTTGAATTTTGGAATCTGGGAGTGTTTTTTGGTCATCAAGGGTAGCATTCCTGATGGCATTAGTGAGGCAGGATTGGGGAGGTGTAGAAAGAGAAAGTAGAAGATGAAAAATAAAGGCAGTGGATATGGACCATCTGTCTATAAAGTATGGCTGCAGAACAAGAGAGAAAAGAACTGAAGACTTTTCTTGATGATCCAGACCAGGTCTGATGGAGGCAGAGTCAGGGTCAGGAAGAAGAGGGAGACACACACACACCAGGCTATAGAGTGATGGAGGGTGAACCCACAGGTCCACACACACACTGAATGTGGAATGGGTCTTCATGTGGTGGTGCCCCAGAAGGTCTCCCACTCCAAGGCCCTGCCAAACTATCTGTAGCTGGCTGTCCAAGAGCAAAGGGCTGGAGTGGATGTGATCGGGTGAAGTGCTCCTGACGGCCCTCCTTAGATGAACCGGAGAAGCCTCCAATCACGGCTGCATGAGGGTAAGTGAGGTACTCACTTTGGGGGTGAAACTTCAGAAGGTGCAAAAAACTCAGCAATCATGAGAAATAATATTCTAGTGTAATATTTTTAAAAATAAAAATTAATGTAGAAAAATTCAAGATGAACTAAAATAATGAAATTTTAACTGAAGATACTGGTGTGGACAGGATTGTATCCTCTCCAAAATTTATATGTTGAAGTGCTGACCTCCCAGGTGACTCTATGAAGACAGGGCTTTGTAAGGAGGTGATTATGGTCAACTAAGAGCATAAGGGTGGAACTCTTACCCAACAGAACTGGTGTCCTCATTAAAATGGAAGAGGAACCAGCTTTCTCTCTCTCTCCCTGTCTCTCTCTCCCCTCTATGGGAAGCCTAAGAGAAGTGAGAAGGCTGCTGTTTGCAAGACAGAAGGGGAGCCCTCACCATACACCTAATCAACCAGCACTTCAGTCTTTAATTTCCCAGCCTTCAAAACTGTAAGAAATAAATTTCCATTGATTAAGCCACCCAGCCTGTGGTATTCTGCCTGGCAGGCCAAGCAGACTAAGACAGATAGGTCCTGCAGTGTTGCACTGACTATCTTAGAGCCTGAGGCAATAAGAAAAATGTCTGTCTCTATACATGTTTTAATGTTATTTTTTAATATTCTATGTTTTTCAGAACATTAAAGGCATTGGAAAAGTATATACTTGTTTCCATGAAAGCCAGGAAAGTAAAATTATAATTAGTTCTGGTTTGGGTTATAAATAGAATATTTAAAATTAAAAGAATGTTATACATTTTAATATCTCTATTTTACATTTATTTTCAATTTTTTTAAGACTTCAATATTCCGAAAAAAACCTAGCTATTAAAAATAAACAACACCATGCAGAAGGGACAGCAGTTTTCCTTTGGCTGCAGGCTCCACGATAGCTTGAGATGGTGCTGCTCAGAATTCAAAGGCAAGTTTCTTCTAAGATTTCTTTTAAGCTTGTTTCTTTTCTTTTCTTTTCTTTTTTTTTTTTTACAAACCCTTGTGTCGAGGGCTGACTTTCAATAGATCGCAGCGAGGGAGCTGCTCTGCTACGTACGAAACCCCGACCCAGAAGCAGGTCGTCTACGAATGGTTTAGCGCCAGGTTCCCCACGAACGTGCGTTGCGTGACGGGCGAGGGGGCGGCCGCCTTTCCGGCTTTATTACTGAAGTAATATATACTCACTAAAAATAATAATCTGAAGGCAACCATCTGAAGAGGAGAACCAATGGAATATATATTACTCCATCCAACTGGAAAAATGCTAGGGTTCCATCTTGAGTCAGATGTCTATCTACTTCTGTTCTTTGCCCATGAATGCATAAATGTTAAGCAGGAAACTAAGACCCTCTCCTGATATTCCTGGAGGAGGGAGCTGTGTTACAGTGCCTACTGCCTCTCTCCCTGCTCTCACTTTTCCTATGGGAGGTGGGTATTGGGAGAGGGGCTCATATACAGTGCTCAGCCCTTCTTGTCTTTGGGAACCTGCCTGTGCACAGAAACTGTGTTCTAATAAGTTCAGTTCCTCTGTACTCTGCCCAGCATGGGGCAGGCTCCACAGCAAAGGCCACTGTCCTGAGGGGAAAGAGGGTCTTGTTTATGGGCCCCTACTGATATTCCAACAGGTTATACAAGCTTGGCTACATATATTCTCTCTCTCTCTCTCTCTCTCTCTCTCTCTCTCTCACACACACACACACACACACACACACACACACACGAGAAAATCTTGAAAACCTTAGTTGCTTGAAGACATTCAGTTTTGCCCAAATCACCTTTTCAATCAAATTTCCATGTGGCCAACTTGTTTTTTGACCACATTATCTTATTTGATTTTAATTCATCTTAGATGGGGTGTCACTCTGTCACCCAGGCTGCAGTGCAGTGGCAAGATCTCAGTTCCCTGCAACCTCTGCCTCCCAGGCTGAACCATCCTTCCATGTCAGCCTCCCAAGTAACAGGGACCACAAGTGCACACTACCACCACTAGGCTGATTTTTTGTTGTTTTTGGTAAAGACGGGGTTTCACCATGTGGCCTAGGTTGGTCTCAAACTCCTGAGCTCAAGAGAACCACCCGCCATGGTTTCCCAAAGTGCTGGGATTACAGACATGAGCCACTGCACACAGCCTTGACTACATTCTTTTAAATCAAAAGACCCAGAGCCATTCTTACTGAGTCTCTTTTACATAACTGGCTTTCATACTTCATTGTGTATTTATCTTGTCACAAGCAGCTACTGACTGTTTTTTCTTCTCCAGCAGAAGTTCTGTGAACAGATCCTCTGACACTAAGAAGTGTGGAATTTTCATCTTCTCTCATAAGACCTTGACCCTGAGCTTTAGGTTATACATAATATACAGTTCTTGGGTCATTGCATGGCTGTTTTGGTCCCAAGGTGGCTTGTGGATGGGACTAAGGCTCACCTGTGTTGTTAGGTGGCCAACACATCTTACCTGGGCATGTTCCTGGCTGGGCACAGCGCTCAGACCTGTTGCTGCCATGTATGTGCTGCCAATGGTCTTGATCTTTTCAACTCCACTGAATTTTGGCTTGGACAGAAGCTGTGAAGCAATGACAACCATCCAGTTACTCAGTTGGATGCTGACCTGAAGCTGAGCACTTTATAGAGACATTCTCAATTTCTGGTTCATGTGAGGATTCACTCAAGGTAGTGGCAAAAATATTAAGGGGAAAAATATTATATAAAGTTATAGAATATACTCACAAACCTTCTTGGAAGGCCAAGAAATTTGTATAATTTCAGGAGACATTTCAGCTGAAAGCAGTCTAAATCCTCTTTACATTTAGTTAATTTAAAAAAAAGCAAATAACTAAAGTAGATAGAAGAGTTTATTTGAATAATTTGTTTACTCATGTAGTCTTAAAACTAATCTTTGAGCCAGATAGCTCTTTCAGAAAGAAGTCAGCCAAAGATAGTACCCACTAATAGTGTTTGCTTTAGGCATCAGAACCTGTCCTTTAATCTTCAACCTGTAGTAGTGTTGCTTCAAGCCTTTGTCAATTAAACTTTACTAAGTAAATGCATGTCTCACTAGCTGAAGAAGGCCAACAGTTGCAACTGTTTACAACACTCTCCAAAGTGCCTGTAAGCCACCCAGACACACTCAGTCAAACTAGCAAATTATCTGTGTGTTAGTGTACTTTATTCATCGTTGCTGAGTCAAAGTCTGCAGGGCAGAATCCTGCAAGTGGTAACCCTGACAAGTTCACAAGAAAGCCGTGACTTGTTTCAACCACTGCTTATGTACCCTTGTGCCTTGGGATTTTCCAGGAACACCACTTCACATATTTCATACAGAGGAAAGTGCAGCAGCATGATTTACTTCCAAGGAACATGAATTACCATTCAAACTTTGCTAGTGATGGAATCAAGATGAATTATGATGCAAATGACAATGGGCTTGAATAACTTTCCTGACTATGCATATGAAAGGCATAAATATAAAATTATGACTTGATGACTAAGGTCTTTTCTTGCATGGTCAGAATGATTTATGATCAATTATTCGTGCTGAGGATTGGCTTTTGCTCTCTGAATGCTTGAGGGGGATGCAATAAAGATCTAGAATGGTTGTCATCAGCCCTAGATGGAATATATATATATATATATATATTTGAGACAGGGTCTTACTCTGTCACTGTAGCTGGAGTGCAGTGGCATGACCATAGTTCTTTGCAGCCTCCACCTTCCAGACTTAAGTGAACCTCCTGCCTCAGACTCCCAAGTAGCTGAGACCACAGGCATATGGCACCATGAACAGTTAATCTTAAATGGTTTTTTTTTTTTTTTTTTTTTTTTTTGCAGAGACAGGGTCTCCCTATGTAGCCCAGGCTGGTCTCAAACTCCTGAGCTCAAGCTATCCTCCTACCTTGGCCACCTAAAGTGCTGGGATTATAGGCATGAGCCACTGCAGCTGGCCTGAGACCTAATATTTCTTGTCTTTGAATCAGTTATCAACGTCCCACTTGACTCCTCCTTAGTCTATTGATTTAGGCTTTCAGTTGGGATGGAAGAAAGATATGAATAAGTACAGAAGCTATAGGAAAGAAAAGGAATGGGCTTGCAGTGATGGAAGCCCTGGAAGGTCTGTATTTGTTCAGGAGGGCCAGGCTCAACGGCGCTGACCAGAGACCAAGAGTGTTTTCTTGCCCCTTCCTTGGAACTCCTGATTTCAGAGGAGATTCCTCCAGGATTACATATCAAATAACTTAAGACAGATGAGCAAATCCCTGTACCACCTATCTACATACCCACTGTTTCTCACCCATTAGTACTGGGAGTGTTTATTTCACTGAGGAGCAGCTGAGATACCCAGCCACTGTTTGTCGTGATGCACCCAGGATCGCAGTGGTCATCTCTGGTGGTCATGAGTTCTCCAGGAATTTCTAGCATCAACCTCACAGTGATGATGGTGGTGAGAGAAAACACACAGGGCCCACAAGACATTTAGGCGGTTTGCCTGAAGCCACTGTGTTATATAATCTCACCACATCACTGTATTTCAAAATTCCATGAATCATCACTAACATATGCTCCCAGACAGATGTCAATTTTCTTCTCTTTTGCAGGATAGTGATAAGAATAATGTGGCTGCAAGATCCTTAAACCAAAGGGGTGTTTGTTCTTGCTGGGAAATAGAACATAGCATTCTCTATGCAGAAAGTTAAAAAATGACACCTATTTCAAATTCTAAAACAGACACTTTGTCCCTTCTAAATTGTATTGTATTATTTCCCCATACAGATTGTATTTTCAAAAATAAAATGTCATCCATGCATAGTGCAAGTTGATATCTGACAAAGGCATTGAACTAGGCACAGATATAACAATAATCTATTATAATTTATTATCTTTTTTACATAGAAAGAGATGGGCAAGTATTTTATCTAGAATTCAAGCCTTTGTAGAGAATCCATAAGCACACTGGATACACATTTGATTCAACAGATTTTGGTAGCTGTTCCTAGCAGTCATACCAGCTTCAAAAATACAATGTATTTGTCTACCTCAAATTAGTCAGAGACCTAAATAAAGTGAAAGCCTTTAATGCCAGCTGCCAGAAATCATGCCAAAGGACAAGTTGTTTTAGGATATGCCTCTATCCTGAACTAACTTCAAGTGCACAGGAACATCAAGGTGTGAGATTGGGTGTCCTCCTGCCCTTTAAAGGCAACTCTCAGTACCTACATCATCAAAGTCAGCGATGATCTCGTTCAGGAGCCGAAGGCATTCCAAGCCCTCCTTGTTCACGTCGGATTCTGTATAAAACTCTTTGAAATCCGGAATGGAGGCAAACATGACGCAGACACAGTCATAGGACTGGTGGTATAGGTCCTGCTTGGGAGAAAAGCACAAGCTGATCACTAGGAGACTGACCTTTAAACAAAAACACTCCACATGCAAGTGTTTTGTTTATGCCAGGTTTCACAGAGAAACCCCCCAAATGCCTACTCCACCTGCCCCGCCCCAGCCATGGCCCAATCTACACGCTGCTGCTGCTCTCAGGAGAAGGCTTCTAATGAGCTGGATTCAGGCCACTACCAGTTAAGAGGAGGTGCCTTGCCAGTTAAACCTCTCTATCATATTGACCTTACACAATGACAAGAGACCACCGAGTTCTGGCTCAGGAAAAAGCGTCCTTTAAACAACGGAAAGGAAACAAAATATTTTCCCAAACTATCAGATTGCCCTGAAGTAACTCTTTATGGCTCCAGTATTTGGATGGACATCTTGATGAATTTTCCTCTTTGGTGTCCCCTGAAAAGAGCATATGGAATTCATCAAGTTACTTGTTATTACACCAGAAAGAACCAATAGAACTCCTCAGTCTACTTATTTATATTATATTAGACACTGACTATATTTACTAGGGATATATTTTGTTTTTAAATAGAAAGAGGCTCATAGTTCTTCATCCATAGACATGAGTTAAATTGCAATGTCTTGTAAACACAATTTCAAGATGTTTCCATAATTTTCCCAACACAGTGACACCTTTGAATCAATGAAGGTTTCAGAAAGGAAGAGCTGTTAGGTGGTCTTGGGGGCTAGTCCTAGGTGTGGAGAATCTGCCCGTCACTGGCAAGGGCTTCTGAGACCCCTAAGATGGCCCCAACACAGGCAGACCGGCCCGGGCCACTGAGGATGATGCAGTTTAGCATAGGAAATGCTTTCTTCTCCAGGCAAGGCGAGGAGAGTTCTGTTAGACAAGATGGCCGACTTCTGAGTGGAGGAAAAAATGCTAGTGGTGGGTGCTTCCGGTGTGTTTGGCAGGGCGAAGGAATCCATTCTACATGAACATTATCAGTAAGCCCTGCTCTTTGGGGCACCCGGATGAACTCCTTTGCAGAGAGCAGGCACTTAAATAGTATTATAACTCCAAGGTTTGATGGCACCTCAGAGGAACAGTTCTTCCTCTAGTGATGTCCTCTTGAAAAACCATCAGAGCCAGGGAAAACCAACTGAAGGCCACACAGTTTTGAGAAAAAGATGGACTTGTGCCCTGTTCTGGGTCTCAGGACCAGCCACTCTATAACGCCCACTACTCCCTCTAAATCTGTACAAAGTACATGAGCAATGAAATCAAGGTTTTCTTGTCTATTTTGTGCTCAATATGATTGAGCTGCTTTCTTGTGCATAATTGTGTTTTCTCTCTCTCTGCAAAGTTGCCTTTTTGAACATTCATCCTTGGTAGGCAGCCTGTGACAAGTAAGGCACAGTGCTGGCAATGCTGACTGCCAGGGGGGTCAGAGTAACAGCGATGAGAACCCCCTAGGATCTCCTGTGAGTTAAAAATGTCAGTTTTGCGACCAGGCAAGATGGCTCACACCTGTAATCCCAGCACTTTGGGAGGCCAAGGCAGGCAGATCACGAGGTCAAGAGATCAAGACCATCCTGGCCAACATAGTGAAACCCCACCTCTAGTAAAAATACAAAAATCAGCTGGGTGTGGTGGCACGCACCTGTAGTCTCAGCTACTCAGGAGGCTGAAGTGGAAGAATCACTTGAATCTGGAAGGTGGAAGTTGCAGTGAGCCTAGAGGCCACTGCCCTCCAGCCTGGTGAAAGAGCGAGATTCCATCTCAAAAAAAAAGTCAGTTTTTACAAAGTGGTATAAATGCCACTGGCTTCCCTGTCCTTAAGGAAAGGGTGCATCTAGCAAGGCAAGGACATATTTTCTGTAGCCCGCATTTCCCCACTGTCTGCTGACACTGGCCGGAGTGCTCTTTGGGGAATGATAATGATGACAAGACTAAGCATGACAATAGCCAGCACTTACTCAGCACTCACCACATGGTAGGATGGGCACCTCTCTGAACACTTTACCTGCATGAACTCACCCCAACTACAACCCCATGAGGCTGGTGCTGTAGTTTTCCATCTACAAATAGAGAAACTGAGCACAGAGTGGTTCCGATACTTGCCCAAGGCTGCAGTTATCATGTCTGACAGCAGAATCCACCCTTGTGTTGCTACACTTTATACTTTATCAAGTCTCCTGGAAGATCATGGGCTTCACTGCTTGGTGTGGGGACAGCATGGGGCCTCCGACACTTGCAGGTCCTATCACTTTACCTTTGTCTTTTCCTCTGGAGTCTTTAAGGGTATCTGGGAGTTGGAGATCATGAAATGCAAGACTGAACTGATGGGCAGTTTGGATCTGACATGTCATTTCATTACACAGGACCAAAATGGGGGTGCACAGGAGAACCTCTAATGGGACTTCCAAGAAGGCAGGTGCCTGAGCCTCCCCACTCACCAACTGGCCCTCATCCCCTACGCTGGGCTCCGAGTATGGGCATTGTTTTGAAAAGTTCCCTGGGTTATTCTGCTATGCAGACTTGATTAAGAATGACAGACTACATGAGGAAATGGAGCTCAGAGGAGCTGGGGGTGCCACCAGGGCTCCCAGCTGGCTGAGGGGAAGGGCCAGGACCAACCCCTGGATTCTCTGCAGGCCGTGAACAATGCTGGAAAGCTTGGACTACAAACTGATCACCTGCCTTCTTTGGCAGAGCATCACTTGGAACCTCTGGGGGAATGCCCAGGGTGAGCTCCAGTCACTGGTCACCTGGTCCTCAGATTCAGGGCTTTCATAAAACTTTAACTACTGGAAAACCATAGAAACTTCTAGGCTTCCCAAATTCTCTGGAGCCTGTGAAACTTTCAGGGCTGAGAACTATGCCCTGAACTCATGAGAGGTTCCCTCCCATGGTTGGATTAAGCATGGGGCCAGAGAGGATTATATGCTGACTGGCAGATGACTTGAGCTTGTCTTATACTTCCAGAGGACCTGGGGGTTGGGGTAGGGCAGGTGGGCAGCTTTTGAAGATAATTTGGAATTCAAGGTCTAGAATGGGTGACCCATGTCTCGCATATAGTTACCCAAAAGCATTACCGAGCTTTAGAACTGAAAGTAAGTTTAAACGTCACCTTGACATTCATTCACATGTAACCTTTCTGTTGAATAAGATCAAGGAATGAAAACATAGTCACAGAGCAAATGCATTTCTGTGCCCACTACCTCTTTCAGTTTTTGGAGCGTGGCCAGATCTTCCCCTATCTTGGACGAACACCTGGGACTACTCCTGGCCCTTCATGTCACTGCGTGTAATGCAAGGTCCTCTCATTGATAATTAGAGGCCTCGGCCCCAGAAATAGGCAAAACTCTTGCCCTGGTTGTACCTGTGGCTTGTGCCCTTCCCCAGCGGGGGCCTTTGCAGGCGGAGGAGGGGATCCATTGGTTTCTACTCTCTCTCCACCTCTCTTTCTACCTCCACTCTTCCTAACTTGCTAGCTGGGGTTTCCAAACCATCCAGAATGGAGAACAGGGGAAGGAGGAAGAGGCTGTGAGGCAGGACAGCTTCCTATTAGCTGTATCCCGTTCCCTGAATACTCAAAGCTGGTGTCCCCTGTGGATGCTTTCATGGGTTTTTGGAAGGCTCCCGGCTGTTTCGCCCATCCTTGGACATTTCCCCACCCCAAGTCTTCCGCGATGGAGGCCATGTGCATCCCTCCTGCTCCTCATCACCCTCTCAGGTCCAGGCTTTCAGGCTACTTCTGTGAGTTTCTCCGCCTTGGTCCCTTCACCCCGCCCTGTCCCGACTCCAGGCAGCTTTGTCACATTGGATCTAAAACAACCTGACACCACTTCTTTTTCTCTTGCTTGGCCCTTGAGCAACACTCGGTACTCTTTGCTGTCCAAACAATGGACAGTCCAGCCATGTCCCGAACCCCAGCTCCCCACCCCGCATGCCGAGATGCCCCATCAGTGCCTGTGTTCAGCATTTCCAAGTGTCAGAACCCGCCTGCCATATGTGTCCCCCAGCTGGAGATGCTTCCCAGGACCACTCAGAGACTCAAGGCCAGGCTGAGCAGTTCTGGCCTGTGCACAAGGCTGGAGGTGAGGGGGGATCCCCACCTTCCCCTTTAGGAAGGGGCTTAGCCCCACTACATTTTGTCCAAACCCTCTTTCAACCTCTAGTCTTCTGGCCAATTCATAAGCTCCCTGCAGGTCAGGAAGTCATTTGTAAGCTCTGCACACCGTTTGATGCCTCCTTTGGAATAAGAGAGCAAGTGTCTCTTGGTGTCACAGGCTGAAATTCCCTTTGACACCCTGTTACACACACATGTGGCCTCTCAAAGGGCCTGTTGTGTGTCAGGCTTCATATCAGGTGTTAGGGACACAAAAACAACACAGGTCCTGCCCATAAGGAGCTTAAAGTCTAGTTGGAGAGACAGAGAAAACAAAGAAAACATCATAAAGTATGATTGGTGCTGCGGGCCCAGGTGTGGGGACGTCTGGAGCTTTTCATCCAGGTGGGCACAGGGTTGAAGTATTCTAGAAAACATTCAAAGCTGTCACTGGTACTCAGGTCTCCAACCTTCCAGACCAGACTGGTGCTTTGTCTCACTGTCTCGGGCTGCATAAAGGCTTTGGATCTTGCACGTTTCCTGAGTTGACCTATGTGGGAAACATTAAGCCCTGGTGTTCCCAACTGTCACTTAATGCCTAATTTACTCAGGGGAGTCAAATGACTAGAAGTACAGAAGCACCTATTGAAACCCCAGGGGCATGCCAGCCTGACCTCCTGCGGAGGACGCGTGCGCACAGAGCTTAAAACTTGGCGCTGTTGAGGGATCTGCCTGGTTGTCACTGGGAGGGCTCTCGCCGTAGAATGGAAGGTGCTGTTTGCACAGGAGATGTGTTTCCCAAATTTTTGTGGTGGCTCATGTGGCTTGTTTTGATCAAGCATTGGCTCCCTCTGAATGAGGCTGTCTGGCTCACAATCCTCTACCACCTGGGGACTTGGCACAGGGTTGATTTGGTGAAAAAATGCAGTGTTCTCCACAAGTGATGAGAGCTGGCTTTGATGCCCTTCAAAGGGGCTTTTCAGAAATGTTCCTGCCACACACAGAGGTGGGGAGAACAGGCTTCTGAAATAGAGAAGGCTCCCATCTGGGTGCACAGAACTCTCTTGATGAGCCTGAGGGTTGTGTGGGCTGAATCTGGCCATGACAGTTAGCAGCTGATGGAGAAGCTTCAGGAAGTTTTAAGTAAAACAAATGCCCAGGAAAAGGAAGAGGCCCAGACACAAGCAGCCAGCCCTATGCCCATGCACCTGAGCACAGGCCTATGAGCACTTTTCCACCGAAAAAAACCTTTTCAGAATTGATTGTTAGAGTGATTATACATCATTCTTGACTCTTTGTGGATTGATACAGTAGGTAGGAGAATAAAAATGACATGATCTGTGTTAATGCAGGCCTTGGCATAAGCTGAGCCATCTTCCAAGGATTATTCCAGAAGCCATGGAGTGGAGACTATCCAAAGATCCCCTGCCCCCGGACTCAAGAGGTCATCAGCAACCACAGGTTGCGCCACAGAGAGGAACGGAACTGCTCCCTGGTCTCTCCCAGAGCCCTGACTATCAGTTTTGGTTCCAGGAGGCCGTTCATCCTCAGGGAAGTGACTCTGTGACTCTGCAGGGAAGCAGCACCCATCCTGTTTATGCATGAAGCATTTCACTTGTTAAGTCGGGAAGGAGGCAGTTGTAAGCTGGTCCCACGCAGGGAACTCAAACACGACTTCAGGTTCTCTTTCTTTGTTGCTTTTTGGCTTAGAGGCAGACCTTGTTTTACTGCGCTTTGCTCCACCGCACTGCACAGATACTGTGTTTTTCAAGAAGCGAAGGTTTGCGGCCGCCCTGCCTTGACCAGGTCTGATGGCACCATTTTCCCGACAGCGTGTGCTCATTGTGTACCTCTGTGTCAGCATTGTTTGCAGTAAAGTATTTTAAAGTTAAGGTATGTACATTTTTTTTACGCATAATGTTATTGAATACTTAACACATAGAGTATAGTGTAAACATAACCTTCATAGGCGCTGGGAAAGCAAAAATTTGTGACTCACTTGATAGTGGTATTCCCTTTTTTTGCAGAGGCTTGGAACCGAATCCGCAATATTGGTGAAGTATAGCTATATTCGCTTTTGCTCTATTTGTTTTCCTGTATTATTTCCAGAAGACTCTCAGAGCAGTATCACCAGGGGTTTATTGGAAATGGATTAGTGTGGTAGATCCTGGGGTAACCTACACCAGGGGGCTGAGGGCCTGCTCCCACCTACCCCACGCCCCAGAAGCTGCCCCATGCCTCTGCATTCAGAGGCACTGAGCACTCAGCATTTGGGCTCGGCCCACCCTGCTGAGAGGTTGCTGGGAAGGCAGGCACTGCCCACAGTACTTTTTCTCCAATGCCAGAAACAGGAGTGAAGTGATTACCCTGGGTTTTGTTTTCCACTTTATTCAGGCTCTAAAAAGGTCGGGCAAGAGGCTTTTTTGAAAGCTTTTGATCAATCCCCAGGGACAGTGATTCTCAAGTTTTGCATGAATCTGGGATACTTGCTTAAAAGATAGCTAACAATATTTATGACACGCCATGCACAGTTCTAAGAGATACATCTAAATTATTGCTGCTAAAATTGGTAATGGTCTCTGTGAGGACTCTGAGGCCCCACAGCCAAGAGGTGCCAGGGCTGGGACAGATGCTTCGCTCTCAGTCACCTTGCAGGGCCCAGGGGGTCAAGGAAGGCTTGTGTGGGGACCACAGACGGCCTGTTTAGCAGGGGCTGCAGGTGGGCCTTCACTTTGAGAAGTGCTGCTCTTGTCTGCAGGGACTTCTCTTGGTCCCAACGTCAGCCGGGCTCAGTCATGCAGGTTCAGCAAGGGCTGGAGCTTCTGCTCTGGGAAACCTTAGGGAGGAAGAGAGCTCGGGCAGGATGCCACTATTTGGTCCTGACGCTGTAGAGGGGACAGAAACCTTGATGAGCTCCATTCTTAAACAGCACTACTGCACCGTTATTGTTCAGTTACTCAAGGTCACATAGTGTTAGTCCCACCTGGCCTGGGCATCATTAGGTAAAGGACTTGGACGTAACGTCTTTTTTTGTGAGAGACTGACTTCCAAGTACACCATCTGATTTCTACTGCTGTTCAACAAGTTACCATTAAAGTGTTTTGAATATTTTCAAGCTTCAAGAATACCAGAGAACTGAGAGAAAAAATCAAATGTAGTTGTATTCTACTTCCAAAAAACAGGACTGGTGAATCACGGACTTCTAGTCAACCTACAGCTTAAGTATTCAGTATTTGAGTTACTGAGCTCTTTATTATCTCTAAGTAAACAAAGTTTGTTTTGGACCTAAAAAGAAACATTATTCTGTCTGGTGAGGAGTCTACTTTAGGGCAGGAGGTCCGATGGCCATTAGGGACATTCCACAGAAGGGAGGGGCAGGACTTTGCTATGTTGTATGCACGCAGGTGACCCTGCTTATAAAACCCTCATTATGTGTTTTCAGAAACAAGCAAAACAAAAACAAAGCTCTCCCTTTCTGAGACCCTCTGTGGGAACTCAGAACCTCTTGGCAGCACGTTGGTGACTCTCTTTCTTGCTCAGGCCCTTTGTGTGGGTTCTGTTTTGCACACAGTGCTGTTCCCATGGGGACTGAAGCCTCCAGAATCTCCCCACACTCACTGCTCCAGCAACTGGCTAGCAAACCTCCCTTGTGGGGAGTACAGGGTCCTTGAAGAGACGGCAGGGGGTCACTCTGATGGTGGCGGGCCTTGGGGCTCCTCGTCATCATTTAGTCCCCAAGTCTCACAATGGCTACTAGAGCAGCCATCAGCCCCATTACTTACCCTATAAGATAGAAATTGGCAGTAAAATTGGAAATGTTACAGCCAAAGGAAGTTCTGTGTTGTATGATTAAATACAGAGAACCCTGCAGCCTGCCTGCTCCATTTCCCAGCATCAACATGGGAATGATGATGCCTTGATTTCAGGTTCAGTGTCCACTCTTCTCTTCTCCAATGTCAGGTCAGCAGTGAGAGTGCAGGTCTAACATGCAGGAATCACATGAGCAAATCCAAGCACCCTTGGCATGCCTGCTGTGGAGCGTGGAGCCATCTGTGCTGGTCTGAGCTGAAGAGCTCTGAAACTAAGCTCTTTCATCTTCCTACAGGGCGGGAGGCTGGCTTCAGTCAGGTGTAGATTTGAGGAACCTGTGTTTCCCAAATGAAGGAAGGAACCGTCTTCAGGAGCCGCCACGGGGAGCTTGGGCAGGCAGGTACTGGTCATCTGCTGGGGGATTTATTTCAATGCTTGAAGATGGGTCTCTGTGGACACACAGGGCTACAGTAGCTGTGATGACACCCCGAGAAGTTCACCTTCTTTATTTGACAAATACAGAGACAAGGCACAGAGCTGGCCTCATCTAAATGTGCCCATTCCTGCTTTGTTCCTGGAAAGTCTCCAAGCTGCCTATGCAGTGAGGCAGTGCCAAAGCCAGGGCTCACCCCCGGTCCTGAGTGCCCACTCCGGGCTTCTGCTAGGCCATGCTGCCTGCCCCGCTATGCAGCCTTACACCATGGAGCCCATGGGGTGGTGAAGGGTACAGGGGACTCTGTGTGTCTTTAACCCGACAGCAGCAGTCCTTAGGAGACTTGGAGGAAAATGTCATGTCATCTTCAGGAGCATCAGGGGGCTGTGTAGTGGCATGAAGGTTTCTGGTACACAGCAGGGGCACGCAAGAAGTGGAGGAGTCATCGTGAACTGCCAACGCCCATATTTTGCTGCTGTCTTCCCTCCCAAGCGTGTCCCCCCTGCATGGACGTGGACCTGTGCATGCCTCTGTGGAATGCCCGCCTCACCTGGGGACTGCAGTGTGAAGGCACCATGTGATATCCCTCACCTTGGTTCAGACAGGGAAGTAACCACCTCACGTTCACAGGAACAGACAAACTTGGGACTAACATTTGAGGCTGCACTGTGTGGCTCTAGGTTTTATTCTTCTTCCCCATCTTGCCTCATTATTTCCAAAGAGGAGAACTGTATTCTGATGCTTTCTTCGAATAAGCGAAGCAAATAGGAAAGAGCAGAGAGAACCGCTACTCCTGGCGGCCTGGCCGGGGAGGGTGTCAGGGCTGTGAGGCAGGGCTCTGCAGGGCTGTGAGGCTGAGCCCTGGGGCCAGGTTGCCTTCTGTGCTGCCCACAGACCTGCACAGAGCTTCTCAAGCTCCAGAGCTTTCCTCTGAGCCCATGTTGAGGAAGAAACCCTCCTATCAGTTCCCAGATTAAATTTTTATTTTTAATTTTTAATTTTTTTTTTTTTTTTGAGAAGGGGTTTTGCTCTTGTCGGCTGGAGTGCAATGGTGCGAGCTCGGCTCACTGCCCTCTCTGCCTCCAGGTTCAAGCAATTCTTTGCCTCAGCCTCCTGAGTAGCTGGGATTAAAGGCACCTGCTACCATGCCCAGATAGTTTATTTTTTATTTTTTATTTTTGTAATTTAGTCGAGACAGGGTTTCACTATGTTGGCCGGCTGGTCTTGAACTCCTGACCTCAGGTGATCCACCCTCCTGGGCCTCCCAAAGTCTGGGATTACAGATGTGAGCCACTGAGCCTGGCCTCAGCTCCCATACTCATCTCCCTTTGCTCTCTTCCTGCCTGCCCCAGTGGGCTCTTCTCAGGTCTTGAATTAGGCACTTCCCTGGTGCCTGTGGAAAAGTAGCCCCTTCAGGCCTGGAATGTTCTCTCCCTATTCCTCTCTCTCCCGTACCCTCTTCTCCTAGCTAGTTTCTAGCACTTTCTTTCCAGATTCAGAAGCCGCTTCCTCACGGTGGGATTCTTTCTGGAGTACCATATTTACACCCCAGTGTCCTTGGAGATAACAGGATCCTGTCCCCAGGAGGCATCCAGGGAGGGTGAGGCCACCTCTAGGTCCATTCATCTCTGTATCCTGGGCCACCAACAGCCTGGCTACAGGGCAGGGGAAACTTGGGACCTTACTGAATTTAAAAATGGGCTGGAGACGCCTGTTAATGAGAACAGAGGGCTCCTTAATAGACAGTGATTTTATTACCTTGATCAACAGGAAAAATCAGGTGCTGAAGAACCCACCAAATGTAGCAAACGCCAGGAGAAGAAACGGGAAAGCCAGCGGGTTATCAGACTTGCTGTGTAGCCCTGGAAGGCTCACTGTGCCCTGAACATTTCCAGGAAGATGAGAGCAGTGATATCTAGCACCTCCTCTGCTACCCGGCGCCTTATTCTTAATCCAAACTTCAAATCCGCTGTGGAAAAATACCGTTCCAAGGCTTCTCACTGAAGGTTGCTTTGTATTCTGATACCATCAGGATTGAGCTTATGCATTAGGGAGTTCATCCACCTACAGGTGACCGCGGCTCCTTCCCGCATGCGCTCCCAAGCCTCAGTGAAAATGTCCTAAGAACTGGGATTTCTGACATATGTAACAAACCTGCATGTTCTGCACATGTACCCCAGAACTTAAAGGACAATAAAAAAATTCCCAAAACTTATTAAACCTTATTTTAAGTGCTGTAATAAATATATTATTGATCCATTATACTACTTAAAAAAAAAAAAAAGAAAACAGGGATTACAACTCTGAAAAGAAAAAATCTCGGGACCCCAAACTCACTAAAAGTTAAGCGTGGGAACTGAGGTACACAAGAAATGGCCTTCTTTTTGTTCCCACATAGATGGCTACAACATAGAAGGATCACATAGCTCCCTAGGCAGCCTCCCTCACAAAGGCTCAGGAAAAAATTCCTCCTGGGCCCCGAAATCTTTCAGAACAGACACCACAACCGCCCCCTCCACACACACAAAATAACCTGAAAACAAAGTTCTGTTGACTCTCATCCTGGCAATGCAAATTAATGGCTGATTTTCACAGGTAATGGACAAAGACAAGTCAGGAAATCATCCCTGGGCCCACCACAGAGGAAGGCATCATGGAGTTTCCCGACTCCGCCCCTTCCACATGTAAAATATGGTTTCAGTGAGCATGAATCAAAGCTTCACAAGAATGTAGCCACCTCCTGCCTAGTCCATTTCTCTTTATTCCTTTTCCTCCTTCCCCTACTGTCTACTCTTTCTCCATTATTGAAGTCCTTAAAACTCTCTTTGGAAAAAGCACAGGCCACAGATCCTCCTATAACTCATGTTTCTTTTTCCTGGGCACATCCTCACCCTTGGAAAATACACCTCTAACTTGATTGAGACCTGTCTCAGACACTTTGTGGTTTATACATCTCAGACATCTGGGAAACGTCATAGCACTAAGCACAGGGCTCCGCACACGGTGGGTGCCCAGGTACATGTTTCTTACGTTAAGTCCAAATGTAGACGCGTCTGCTTCCTCTTGCACTTCAGCAATACTGAAGACACCTCACAACATCTCGCTTCGAAAGCCATTTCAATATTTAACTGACATTGTAGTCTTTTCAAGTCTAGCTAATCCTTTCGGATAAACACTCCATGACATTCCCATTTCCATCCATTCTAATGGATGGACTCAAGTCTTCGGTCTGCTCTTGTATAGATAACTCCTAAATCCTGTCACACTCATGATGTATCTGATGTCTCAGAAATTCTAAGAGCCTTGGAAGGCTGTCAGGGAAGCTGAGTGCAGGGAAACAGCGGGTGTGTGGGATGCATGGTTTAACGCTGTCTCTTGTTTGAGCGTCCATCGCATGCTGGCCAGGCAGACCTCCTCCCACAGTGGGGAGAGGGCAGGGGATACCTTGGGGACATATTTGGGACCCTAGTGCCTCATAATGGACATTCAGAACTTTACATGACTGGGGAAGAAATCTTCTCTAATAATGAATCCAACTGCAAGCTCAGACTTTTACAGGTCCTTCTAACCCACTATTGTCAACTGATGTATCTCCCACCAATCAGTATCTTCTTGAAAACTGAAAAATTCAGGCCAATTTTGGCCATTTTGAACACTCAGATGAGTGAAGTGCTGCAGCCTTTATGTCACCGAAGAAACATTCACCCAGGTTATCACCGCATCCAGCCCCTATCTCCCAGCCCCCAGCCCCGCGTGGTCTGACCTCATTCTTCAGGCTCCTGGCCAGGAAGTGCTCAGCCACGTGTGCGGGAAGCACGTTCTCCAGCAGCACGCGGTTCAGGTTCTCCATGGTCTCTATCTCCTCCCGCTCTTTTTTGAACTTGTTCTTCCATAAGAAGTCTAACCTACAGTAATATTCATTCTGTTACAAGAGGACACAGAGGTAAAGAAACAATAGGCATCTGGTCCCGCCAGAGAGTGGAGGTTTCAAAGAGAAAACAAAAAGAACAAAATGCAACCGAAAAAAGAACCCCCAAACAGAACTGCCACCCCCTAGAAAGCCCTCTGTTTCCCTGAAATGTCCTTCAGTCAAGCTCTGGCATGGATTTGCAAAAAACAAGAACCAGCCTCAGAAACAGGGAAATCAGTGATACAGAGGCTTAAATTCAAAGTGCTGTTAAAGCTCCCTGCAAAGTTATGCTAATAAAAGATGGCTCAAATGGTTTTTTGAAAAGAGGCATAGAATATAAATGATGAATAAATGAAAAATGAAGAATACATCGGTAGGGAGACAGCATTTTTTGATGATTTGCATAAAAATGGTGGTGTTCATTTATGGCAGTTTGCCGTTAGCATTTGTAGATTAGTTTTTCCCTAACACAAATTATATCATTATGTAACTGTTGCAAAATATGGACTTTTTTTTTCCACCTGGGATTGTGCTGTTCTGACAGAATGCCATTCATTATATTTAGAAAAAAGTTCATTTTGATAACATTTAATTAAGATAATGCCTGCTAGTAAAAACATGTTTTCATGCTTTATAATGTATTAAAATATAATATATTTGAAAACGAGTTATTATTAACATTGTAGGAACAGAGAGGCACAATTACGGACAAAGAGTCTTTTGGGCCTTGGCATCATTTCGTGCCTCCTATGAGGTAAATAATTTAATATAATGAAATAGTCTTGAGTGGATCCTTCTGTAATAGAAGGGCTTAGTGGAGAGTGTGTATTTCCCACAGATAGTCACTTACTGCCAATAAATGTGAAGAAGAGCTAACTGCAAGTTTTCGGTTTGTTTTGTTGAGTTGTACCAATGACAGTACAAAGTAAAACAAAACACACACACGTGCACACCAGTGGCCTCTCACACACAAAGGGGAATTTTTGTAAAAAAGCTAAAATCCACATTCTGTAATTTGAAAGAACAATGATCATTCATTAGTTATGTTTGATTCAAATTATCTGCCATACATTAGGAAAAAGTTCCTCCTGCTCCTCCTCCTCTGCTGTGGCATTCATGTTTATCTCATGTAGTGAGGCGTTTTCAAAAAACTGCAAAAAAGATATTTTAAAAGTCTGTTTATATTTGGCCAGGCATGGTGGCTCACGCCTGTAATCCCAACACTTTGGGAGGCCAAGGTGGGAGGATCACTTGAGGTCAGGAGTTTCAGACCAGACTGGCCAAAATGGCAAAATCCCATGTCTACTAAAAATGCAAATATTAGCCAGGCCTGGTGGTGCACACCTGTAGTCCCAGCTACTCAGGAGGCTGAGGCAGGAGAATCGCATGAACCCAGGAAGTGGAGGTGGCAGTGAGCCGAGATTGAGCCAGTGCACTCCAGCCTGGGCAACAGAACAAGACGCTGTCTCAAAAAACAAAATCCCCAAAATAAAAGTTTATATTTAAAGTTTCATGTTCATGCCACATTTTCAAAACCATGGATTGACAGAAATTAATCTGTAGATTGACTAGAAAAGCCTTCTCACTTGAAGAATGGATTAAAAAAAAATAAATCAATGATGTGTCTGACTTTAAACTGAAATGATAGATGCAACCATCTATCAACCATCTAGCTTCTCAGTGACCCCGCCAGCGGCTTCTCAGTGCCCCCGCCAGCGGCTTCTCAATGCCCCCACTGGTGGCTTCTCAGTGCCCCCACTGAATGCCCCCACAGGTGCACACTCAAGATTAGACAAAAGTGAAGCAGGAGATGAAACTGCCTCCAAGCCGAAGTTAAGGCACAAGTCCGACCCAAGGGAGCAGGACAGTTTTCCATGCGCCATGCTAGGATGTTGCTCAGGTTTTCAGAGCCATCGTTATTGCATAACAGGTAAGCGTTTTGTAATTTAGTCTCCTACTAAGAAAAAAAAATCACAATCTTTTCGAACCAGCTGTGCTGAACTGAAAGGACACTTTGCCAAGTCAATCAATCAATCTCTCTACCTACTACCTATGTTTCTATCCATCTGTCACTCATCGATCACTTTCCCAAGCAATGCAATCTGTTTGGAATCCTCTGGCTTATGTAGCTGGCCCATTACAACTCATATGAAGGGTGCCTCAAAAAAGACTTAAAAGAAAATCCCAATTGAATGTAATGGATTGAATAGTAATCCTCTAAAAGATGGTTCCAAGTCCTAGCCCTTGGTATTTGTGAATGTGACCTGATTTGGAAATAACGTCTTTTGTGGATGTGATTCCAGTTAAAGATCTCAGGATAATATCGTCCTGGATTTAGGGTGGGTCCTAAACCCGAAAAGCATGTCCTTACCAGAGAAAGGAGGGGGGGATCTGACTCACAGACACAGTGAGAGGCCATGCACAGATGTCCAGCAGAGGCCAGGATGAAGCCCCTGCCTGGGTGACTTGGGGAGGGCAGTGCTGCAGAGGAAAGCAGAGGATTCTGTGTGCACGAGAGGAGCAGGGAGGGACCAGCAGGGTTCCTCAGCTTTGCGCCTGCTTCGAGAGCCTCCCATTCCTTGGACTGCCACCCACCTCCCGGATTCTGCCTGGGGCTACTCTACAGGTTTTCAGGAGACCAGATTCCTTGAAGAGACACAGAATTTGCTTTTTATTGGCTCTGTCAACAGTGAGAGATCAAGAGCAGGAAGAGCCTGAGAAAATCCTCCAGGACATCCTCCAGGATTTTTTTAAGGGTTAAAGACCCCATGACCCTCCCTTCTGTGCCTCATATCTAGCACAGCCTCAAGGGCAGTTCTGAGCTGTTCCTGGTTCTGAAAACAACAGGAGGAACTAGAGGGCTTCACATCTTTCTACAGGGACAGAAGAACCTAGTATCAAATTAAATTCTCCCAACTTTGTTATTGGTCATGGAGATGATACGCAGTCAATACCACTACATAATTATGGTTAAGTCCAATGGCTGACAGTCGATCCATTACACTCTAATTGATTTAAGATAAATAATCAAAAGTATTCAATATTAAGATCAAGCACGAATTTTACACAATTGGGTTGATACCAGTCTTATAGGGAGTCATTCCATTTTTGTCTTTACTGTAGCAAAAAGTAACATTTACATCTAGAGGCCTGGAAAAATCATTACTCCCTTTAAAGGATTTATCATTCTTCGCAACCATTCTTTAACACCAGTTATAAATCACTGAATGATTTTTTTTCCCTTGGCTCTGTCAACAAGGAGAGAGAGAGAGGAAGAGCCCGGGTGAATCCTCCAGGATGTGTCTGGGACGCCGTGACCCTCCCTGCTGTGGCTCACTGGGCTGGAGTACAGGGCAGTTTGTGGCCCTGCAGATTCTTAGGTTCAAGCTCTCCTGTAAAACAACAGCTTCATTTGAGGTCATGCAGACCGTCCGCTGGTTTGATGGTATAAATGTATCCCAACTCAAATGCAGACCCTGCATGGAATGTGCTGCTGTTTAAGCTCTGGTGAGACACCAGGCTTCTTTCTTTTTCAAGAGGCCCCTGAGTTGGCTAATACATCTGTCATAAACTAGACTTTAGTACAGCAAGTAGCACTGTACTTGTTGTACAAGGGACATGTTATGTTTTCATCAAGGCTACTTTGATACCTAAAGCAGTATTTAGTATACTGATTTTCTCAGAAAGCAAACATATCTCCATCATTTCAAAAAAGACGGTCATGGAGCAGCACACACAACAATGAAAATAGGTTGCAAAGTGCATATACTATCATTTAACAAGCCAATCACAAAATACAATAACTCCAAGGCCATGAATGCTTTACTTGTAGCACTTGAAAAATCTTATTTCAAATATGGGGTGTTTTGTGATATATCTCCCCTCCCTTTGGGGAAGGGAATACTAAAGCACTGTGTCACAGACTTCAAAGTCCTTGCCCCAGAAGGCTTGGGGCCTCAGTAATCATCCACTCAATGATTCTGGACTGCAGGTCAGACTCTCGGCTCACCTTGGTATTTCCCATGGGGTTTTACGTAGATTCAGTGACTTATAGCTGTTGTTAAAGAATCGTTACGAGGAATGATAAACTCTTTAGAGGGAGTAACATTTTTCTAGGTCTCTAGATGTAAATATTACTTTTTGCTACATTAAAGACAAAAATGGAATGACTCTCTATAAGACTGATATCAACCCAATTGTGTAAAATTAGTGTTCAATCATAGTATTAAATACTTTTGATTATTTACCTTAAATCGATGAGATGGTAATGGATCAACTGTCAGCCATTGGACTCAACCATAATTATGTAGTCATAAATATGACTGTGTATCATCTCAATGACCAATAACGAAGTCGGGAGAATTTAATTTGATACTAGGTTCTTAAAATTTGCTGCTGTGAAGGAATCTGACTGATGATCCTAGCAGGAGAAAGCATCCCCAGTATGAAATGGAGAAACAGGTGATTCCCTGGAGGGAATGGCTGCAATGTTTCCTGAGAAATGATCATGTAGGTGATATGATGCAAGGAAGCGCAATTCTCTCGCATCTAAATTATAGGATCCTCAAGGGAGAGCATGCCTGCCAATAGGAGTGACAGCAGAAAGATGGTCAATCGTGAGAAAAGAAAACCAGGTTGCAGGAGGAATCAGGGAAAAAGAATGGGGCATAGTGTCAAAACTGCAAGTCAAAGAATGCAGAACAGAGAAAATGTAAGGGGGCGGTGGGGTGGGAAGAAAAGACCTCAAACAGCTTTGCAGCAGGACAGGACAGCTCCATGCTTAGGAGATGGATGAGGGACGCACCATGAACTCCTAGGGAGGATGGAGCTCACATTGCTTGGGAAGCTAGAGGAGGACAGTTGTCCCGGACTGCTGACCTGAGAGCCAGATACAGACTCGGTCCAACTGACTGTGCAATTACTAACAGCTTTCTGGTGGGGAGAGCTGGAAGCCTTGGAAGCCAGACCCAAACCCATAAGTACACGGTGCACCTCTTAGACATTGGACAGATTTAATTTAATTGGCATTGCTTCTTCACGAGTTCTTTCCAAATACATAAATCACTGCTTTTCTTGTTTCCTATCACCCTTCATAGAACTTAAACAGACTTGGGAAGAGGCCGAGGTGCCTGGCTTCAGATAAGTCTTGTAGTCTTTGGGCATTTATCGCTGTTGAAAGCAGAAGAAGAAGAATTGTCCTTAAAAATCTGGCACCCACAGCCTCTACTAGGAGACCAGAGGGTTGGAGGGAAGAAAGAAGAAATAATAGTTTCATTCGCATTGCAAAAATAAAACTTTTTAGCAGGGGATCACATTTCGAGGAATGATTGCAAATGACAGCAAATGAATTCCGATCTGGTTCAAAGAAGTGTGCTACATATTCTGAAAGGCAAATGAAAGGCCCAGTCAAGGGGAGTTTTTTTTTTTTTTTTTTCCAAATAGTGTCAGTAATTGATGGAACACTTTTGTAAGCTTACAAAACCTACAAATTTTTTTTTGAAATTTAACAGGAAATTAACTGATGAACTTCTCAGCCATTAATAAAATTTGTCTTTTGTGGAAAAAAAGGAAGATATTTTTCCTTTTGTCTATATCTGCACACCCACACCTGTGCTAGCTAGTTTTGTCTTCAGTGATAAGACAATTTTGATTCTTAGGCATTTGTTTCCAAGAAAGTTAACTAAAACCCACAGCAAAGCATTATTAATACAGCAATTTAGAAAAGGTATATATATATATATATATATATATATATATATATATATATAAACAGACTTCTTACCTGTCTACCCAGAACAAGCAGTGTGATGAAGAATATAGAGAGAGACACAGAGCCCATGGTCTTTAGGTCTTTCCAAATTCCTGGTCTATTAAAAAAACAGACAGACAGACAGATAACAATGCAACACAACAACAGGCACACAGGACTTAGAATCTGAATATGAACAAATGTCAGATTCTCTAGTGCCCGTCTACATCATACACCAGCCAAACGCACAGGTTTCAAATCTCCTTCCAAACCCAGCTCGCATTAAAACAAAATAAAAATCCCTATTTTGAGAGCACAGTATAATAACACAAACTTTGTACTTTATATCAAGCTACACAAAATATTAAAAGAAAAAGTAAAGGAATATTAACATTTTATTTATAGTTTTGGTATCAATATGGGTAACTGTGTATATGATTTCTTCAGTGTTTTCATGATTACTCTCATAAAGAGACAGTATACTTGAAATGGATAATCACACAGGTATAAACATGAAGTAGGGAACTTAATTTCTGCAAGCTACTCTCACCTCTGAATTATAGTTTCATATAACTTTCAAGCAGTCATCCAATCTTATTCACTCTTTCATATGATTTTGTATTACAAAGGTATAACAAAGATGAAAATGCTGGGTACACTGCCTGAGTGACCTCAGGTTCAAGTTCATGATAAATGGCATCAGTCATTTATTCCTGTCAAGATGTCACTGCATGAGGTGGGCTCCCTCAGACCTCGATACCACATTCCACGCAGTGAGCACCCACACATCCTACAGATGCTGACACATGAACTTTTCCCACATAGGACTGTAACTAAGACCTGAAAAATAAATTGGATTATGCATAGACACCATGTCACATAAGCAGTATAGATGGTATCTGATCAACTACAAACAGCAGGTCATCACTTTCTGCTTGTGTGCTGCCCTTTCTTTTTGATTTTTGCAGTTTCTCTGTGGATTCAAGGACAAATGAGATATCAAGAGGCTTTGGTGTAATACTAAAAAGCCCAGGTGGGCTTTCAAGCAAAAGAGCCTGGGTTTGAAACCTGAGCTATGGGATGTGGCATAAACCCCTTCAAGTCTCACTTTCTTCATCAGCCAAGTGGGTACCAACCACTACCTTGTAGGCTGTTTCAGCCACTACATTAAATATCTGTATACCTGGCACAGAGCCTGACAGATAGGAAACTCTTTCCGAATGGTACTTGTGATTTTTAACATTATTACGGAATGATAAGGAAGGGGAGTGGGGTAGGGCTAAGAAACTAGAGAAAAAGATAAGGAAACACAGACTGGAGAATATTATTAGCAGAATGAAAGACTCAAGTGCAATGAAAAGGTGGATTCCCGCAGGAACGAGGTAACACAATCAATCACCTGGTCCCAGCGGCTTACATGCTTAGAGCCACAGAGAACTCTCCAGTAAGGTTGTGCTGGCATCAAGAGCTCTTTCCTCCTCATCAAGCCCGCGGCAGCTGAGCTCATGAAACTTAAAGAGGTCACCATTTCTCTCTGAGAATGAAGCCAGGGGAGCAGTGCCGCCTTCCTGTTTCACTGGCATTGATTTTATAAAATGAAGTTGCTTTTTTCTGAGCTTGTGACTGAGGTGTCCAACAGCACAGCTGAAGTGACTGACAGGTGAAGTTGTTTAAAACCAATTCTGACTCTGATTTTCATAATTTTTTTTTTTTTTTGAGACGGAGTTTCGCTCTTGTTACCCAGGCTGGAGTGCAATGGCACGATCTCAGCTCACCGCAACCTCTGCCTCCTGGGTTCAGGCAATTCTCCTGCCTCAGCCTCCCGAGTAGCTGGGACTACAGGCATGAGCCACCATGCCCAGCTAATGTTTTGTATTTTTAGTAGAGACGGGGTTTCACCATGTTGACCAGGATGGTCTCGATCACTTGACCTCATGATCCACCCGTCTCAGCCTCCCAAAGTGCTGGGATTGCAGGCATGAGCCATCGGGCCCGGCCTGATTTTCATGAATTTTAAACTCTTTTTACCCTATGTTGACCATGCTGATGCTATATCGAATAGTTAATTAAAATAGTACCATACAGCTAAAATCCTAAGAAGCTGGTATAGGCTGAGTTTTTAATTTTCATGTTGCTTTGTGAATATCACATTCTTTACAATTCCAAGGGGCCAGAGAAAGCATCTATGACATCCTCTTCGTCCACCCACCATCCCTGTAATTCCTAAACTAAGAGTAAATATCAGGTCAGAATTTATAAGTTTCATCAGCACAACAAATCAGAACACAAGTCCCCTTTGCATTTCTAGCTAAAGGACCAGATGCCTCAAACAAAGAGAGCCAGCTCAGGGCCCTCTCACTGACAAACCGACGTAGGTAGGACCCGGTTAGACAATTCAAGACCTGGCTGGGTTTTCAGTTAATCATACCAAAAATTCACACAAGCAACCTATTGGAAGAAATCCTGTCTGGGGATTCCTCACATTAATGCATTTGAATCTTGGTTTATGAGATAGAAATACCCTGCTCTACCCATCTCCCAGATCTTGAGTCTTCTGTAGGAATAGCGATCAGTGGAGGGAGAGCTTGGAGGAAGAAAGACCAGCAGAGGCTCTCCCTGTAGGACTGGGGAGTAGATTTGAAAGTGCAGAACTAGATGGATCTTGGGAATCACGAGGCACCAGCAGCCCACAGAGCCAAATAGTACACCAATACCTGGCTGAATTTTCTCTTCTGAAGCTCTCTGACAACTACCAGGGACTCCATCTGGCTTTTCTGGATTTCACTTGGACGTCTCAAGACTTCTTGTATTCAGTTAGTGAAAGGGAACTGCCAACTCATGCTGAAGGCCTTCTCTTTTGTGCAGGCCACTTGTGGATGGATGCTGTTAGGGTCCCTCTAGTTTCAGTGACCGTCTCCACCCTAGATCCGTTCCTATACCACCTCACTCTTGGTGTGTTTGTGGGAGGGGTTGGGAGAAGGAGGGGCAGGTAGCATGGTGGGAGACAGGAAGAGGTACAGTAAAATCCCAGGACATCTTTCCAACAGAGTGGTCAATTGTGTTTATCTCTGGATTCATTTCCTAGAGTTGCTGTAATTAGGTAGCACAAATGAGGTGACTTAAAATAACAGAAATGTATCATCTCACAGTTCTGGAGGTGAGAAGTCTGAGAGCAGGATGTTCTCAGGGCCAGGTCCTTCTGAAACCCACAGGGAATCCTTCCTTGCCTTGGTCTCACTTCAGGGGGTTTGCTGGCAATCTTTGGCCTTTCTTAGCTTGCCACCATGTAACTCCAATCCTTGCCTTTAACATTATGTGTCATTCCTGTGTGTCTGTCTCTTCACCTGGCTATCTTCTTAGGAGGACATCCCTTATATGGATTAGGGGGTCACCCTACTTCAGCGTGACCTCATCTTAACTAATTCCATATGCAATGATTCTATTTCCAAATAAGGCCACATTTGGAGAAACTGGGGGCTGAAGCTTTATATCTTCTTTTGGGGACACAATTCAGCCCACCAATCAGGTCAGCTGTTTAGAGAAATATGAGCTGCACAGCTAGTTGTGTATGAGCGCTCTCTCCTCTCTCTCTCTCTCTCTCTCTCTCATTCTTTCTCACCTCTCTCTTTCCCTCTCTTTCTATCTCCTTCATGTTTTAAGGATGAAATCTACTTTGGACTCTCATGTGTTAGGGTTGTGTCGTCATTGAGTTATGAAGTGGGGAAGACACAGCTAACAGAACTGAGAAAAGTTTCTAACTCTGTGGTTTCCCATATGATGACAATGGTAGCCAAAATGTGACAGAACACACTTCCTTTCATATCTGAAAATCAGACGCTGGGGACCCAGATGCTCACATGCCTCGGCTATACAGGCATCTGCAGTTGGCCCCCCACCTGAGGTTGTTGTTAATGGAGCAATCATTAACAACAGAGTTGTTAATGAGTTTCAGAGTCCAAAAGAAGAGCACACTTCAACATACTGAGTAAGGGAGACAGAGGAAACGCTTAGTGAACCAGCCTCTAACTTGAAGGTAAACACTTCAGACGGAGTAAGAAAGGATGTTTTCATGACTCTCAGGAGGGAAGCAGTCCAGGCATGCAGACACAAACATTATCTTACCTGCAAAAACTTTACATTTCTGTGGGTGAATATTTTCAAGAAGAAAAGTACCTGAAGGGGGAACCTAATTTCTGTTGCGTTGTTAACAGTGGCTGGCTCAGGTAAAATCGTGTCTTCTCAGGTCACTAATTGGGATAAATTAAAAAATCCGTTCACTGATCGCTGAGGGCCGTAAAGACAAGGCTAACAAGGAGACAATGACTTCTTTCTCTTTCCCCACACAACAGCCTCATGGTCTTCAGCTAATCTATCGTTTATCTTTCTCTCCTGCCTCTGATTACACCATTAAGTTAGGAAATGCCTGGCTTTGTTCACAAAACATCCCTGAATCTTCAGGAATCGTCAATGTCAAATGATGCAGAAAGCAAATGTCTTGTCCAACTTCTCAATGCCACAAGGATGAGTGTGCTCACAGAACCTCACTCAGCAAGGGATTGGGACCTCGATCACAGGGCCAGAAGACAGCATTGCCCTGCGTAAAAAAAGACAAAACACCGCAGAAAACGAATCTGAGGTTAAGATGTGCAAGACAAAACAAGTCCTCCCATTCCTTGTCAGAAAATCTTCATCAGCTCTGGCTTGAGAAGCAGCAGGGAAGCGCTTAGACACACTGGGTCTGCTTTCATGGTGCCCTCTACTGCTGTGTTAGTTGGAAGCATGTGAAGATCCTGTGGATTACCTCGTTGGGCTCTTCCAAACATGAGTCCCCAAGGCAGTACCTTCCTTTTGGCTGGTGAAGTGTGAGGTCAACAGCTCAGCCAGGGTTCCCACACTTTGTATCAAGATCATTCCATGCAAGTGTGTCATGAAAATGAATAAATGAGTGGACAAATGATTGTGTTGGCTTGGAAATGGCTCATCTTCCCTAAGGGGTTTCTGGGCATTCTTTCCTCCCCTGGTTGGACACAGATGCGCAAGAATCCCATGTGAACTTGCAGCGAAGACGGCCCACTTATCATCCAGGGACGGATGGCTCAAAGGCTCCCGCTTTTTCAGAGCGGTGTTCATAAATGCCAAGCCGAACATTCCAGTGCTGCTGCAGAACCACAAAGTAAAGAAGGCTCTTGCTTAGAAATGAGCTCGGGAGCCAGGGGCAGGTCACAAGAGATGGGAAAAGCATGCATGGGTGGGGGTTGCAATGGGAGTGGGGCCCTTTGCTGTGGAGACAATCATGTGTCCTGATTAATGTAGTTGTTGTTTCCTTGTGTGGAGAAGAGTGATTTTAAGTCAGAAGCCACTGCTGCATCAGCGCGATCTGACGTGGTTGGGCTGGGCGTGGCTTTAGCATCCCATGGAAGAACTAACGATTGGCAGCGTGGCACATTCTATGCAATCTCTGCCACAGGCCCTGTGAATCCCTCCCCCCATTCTAAAATCAAACAGAACAAAACAAAAGAGCCTAAATATTGAGTTTCCTCCCGCAGACGAGTCCAAACCACAGGACATTTTCTGTTTTAGGTCAGACAGAAAAGTAGATCACTAATGATTGCTTTTTGTAAAAGGGAGGGAAGCTTGTTAGACCCTGCATAGCCCTAGGACGCCTCGCTTTGTTGTTAAAGTTAGGCAGCTGGGATTGCTTCGTCCTCTGCTGCCCTGCCAGTGGGTGTCAGGCACAGAAAAGCGGAAAAGTGTGCTGTGCTACTTGCTTTCTGAAATGGCACAGAGTACAGGAAACAGGCAGAGTGGGGGAAGCTGAGATGGTAAATCTGAAAGGAATGGAAAATCCTTTCAATATTAACTTGACCGTATCACTTGCTTAGAATGCAAATTTGAAATATAGTCTTCATCCTGAGACTTTGCTGAAGTTGTTTATCAGTTTCAGGAGATTTTGGGCTGAGATGATGGGGTCTTCCAGATATACAATCATGTCATCTGCAAATAGAGACAATTTGATTTCCTCCTTTCCAATTTGGATACCCTTTATTTCTTTTTCTTGCCTGATTGCTCTGGCTAGAACTTCCAGTACTATACTGAATAGGAGTGGTGAGAGAGGGCATCCTTGTCTAGTGCCAGATTTCAAAGGGAATGCTTCCAGTTTTTGCCCATTCAGTATGATATTGGCTGTTGGTTTGTCGTAAATAGCTTTTATTGTTTTGAGATACGTTCCGTCAATACCTAGTTTATTGAGGGTTTTTAGCATAAAGGGTTGTTGAATTTTGTCAAAAGCCTTCTCTGCATCAATCGAGATAATCATGTGGTTTTTGTCTTTGGTTCTGTTTATGTGGTGAATTATGTTTATGGACTTGCGTATGTTGAACCAGCCTTGCATCCCCGGGATGAATCCTACTTGATCATGGTGGATGAGCTTTTTGATATGCTGTTGCAATCGGTTTGCCAGTATTTTATTGAAGATTTTTGCATCTATGTTCATCATGGATATTGGCCTGAAATTTTCTTTTCTTGTTGAGTCTCTGCCGGGTTTTGGTATCAGGATGATGTTTGTCTCGTAAAATGATTTGGGAAGGATTCCCTCTTTTTGGATTGTCTGGAATAGTTTCAGAAGGAATGGTCAAACCAAATGCCCAACAATGATAGACTGGATAGGGAAAATGTGGTACATATACACCATGGAATATTACGCAGCCATCAAAAACGATGAGTTCACGTCCTTTGTAGGGACATGGATGAACCTGGAAACCATCATTCTCAGCAAACTGACACAAGAGCAGAAAATCAAACACCGTATATTCTCACTCATAGGTGGGTGTTGAACAATGAGAACATATGGACACAGGGAGGGGAGCACTACACACTGGGGTCCGTTGGGGGGAATGGGGGAGGGGCGGGGGGTGGGGAGGTGGGAAGAGATATCATGGGGAGAAATGACAGATACAGGTGAGGGGACGGAAGGCAGCAAACCACACTGCTATGTGTGTACCTATGCAACAATCTTGCATGTTCATCACATGTACCCCAAAACCTAAAATGCAATAAAAAAAAAGACATATAGTCTTCATTTAAAGAAAAGACACGAAAACAATTTCAGGTGCTTGGGAAGACCCACAGACCATCTGCCCCAGGGCCAGCCTTGCAGCTCTTTCTGACCTTTCCTTGAGGGATGGGTTTTCCTGTTCTTCCTCAAGACCTGCCTTCAGTTCATCAACAGTCAATCCCTAGTTACATTGTCAAAATACATCACAATATACCAAATTCCAGCCATTTGGATTTCCATGAGACATGGAAAATCAGGGAAAGCAGAAAAATGCCACAAGGAAGGTGCCTAGTTCAGGCATCTCAATGACAGGTGCAAGTCCGAGCATCTCCAGTGCTCTTCCTGATAGGAAGCTGTTGCTAAGGCTGGGAAGGTAAAGTTTTGCAAACATTTCAGCCAGCTGCAATCTAGAGCTTCTGGATAACGCTAAGCACTGGCTATCACTGCTCCTTAAACACCATATTTATGTGCTTTCTGAAAGCACTTATTTTAGTGGGCTGAAGTTCCAGCACAGAACTAGTTGGTCTTCAGTGATCCTTGTTAGTTAGTTGCTCTGTTCAAGCTCTCCATGTCGCATGCCTCTCTAGAATTAAAGGCACATTTCTAGCCATCAGGCGAGCTAACATAATGGCTGGGTCCAAGTGAAATAACACCCATCCCTTGAGACTTTTCAGTTCTGCCAGAAAAGTAACTCAGGAAAAATCTGACAGCTTCTTGCAGACTCGGTAGCAAGCCTTTGTCATGGGAAGGATAAGTGTCTTCAAGACAAAAACAGCTTCCAGCAACATCAGTTGTTATTAACATCACCATCACCTTGAAGAGCAGTTGGTATCTCAGCAGCTCTGGCTAGGGCTTTTGGGACACAGTGTCATGGATAGGAACTGCAACCATTATTTCCCAATTCACGGACACTACGGAGGACTTCGATTAGCACCAAAGAATAGGAAACATCTGAGAAACTCCTGAGCTCCCTTCAGCAGGAGGTGGTTTATCAGAATCACACCCCAGCAGGTCACGTTAGATACAGGGACACTCCTGGCTTTCATCTTAATGGATTTTCAATAGCACACTCTCTCTGAGTGATCTTTTTTTCTCCTAAAAAGTCTACTTTTCACATTCTTGAATGTGTAAGAATGTCTTGAATATCATTTTCTTATTCATTGATACGAAGTTTTTTCTCGTGCATACCTCACCTTTTTTCTCTGCCAACTCTATTGGTGTGAACCATCTTGTGGGCTTGCCCATGAGCAAGGTCAATTTGCTTCTGGAAAGTTTCCACCACAGGAGTCATGATGAAGTCACACACAGGACAAAGTAGAGAGGAAGACGGTCGGCACTGCCTTTCAACAGAGATGCCCTCTCTGAACTTTACTTTGAAATATAAGAGAGAAACAAAACCTGATGTGGATACTAACAGACAATGTCACCCATGATCTGGAGATAAGCTCTTCAGGGAAGCAGGTGAGGTGAGAGACTTCGGGAAGCCGGTATCAGGCTCTTCCCATTGTTCAAGAGCACAACCTGCTTTTGTTTATTCATTAAACAGATGCTTGTTGAGCACTAGATGCCAGGCACAGTCACAGGCCATGGTATTTGGTTCAGATCTTCTCTTCTGTTTGATTCGGGAGAGTGTTTTAAAGTACTCAGCACATATGTGTATATTACAGAAAAGGGGCTAATTGACAACAGAGGCTATGTCCACTTCATCCAGGATAAGCACCTTCCACCTTACCAGGGTGAAACAGAACAGAAGAGCTGCTTGGTCCTCAGGTGCACCAAGGGGTGAAAGCCAGAAGCTTGAGGGAGGTCTATGTATTAGTTGAAGTTTTCCAGAGGGAAAGAACCAATAGGATATATGTATTTATAGAAGGGAGTTTATTACTGAGGGTTGGCTTACCGGATCACAAGGCGAAGGCCCATGACCGGCCATCTGCAAAGCAGGGAAAGAGATGCTGGGAGTAGCTCAGTCCAAGTCCAAAAGCCTCAAAACCAGGGAAACAAACAGTGTCGCCTTCTGCACTGAGAACGCTGGAGATGCTGCTGTACAGGTCCCAGAATCCAAAGGCCAAAGAACCTAGAGTTTGATGTCCAAGGATAGGAAGCATCTAGCACAGGAGAAAGATGAAAACCAGACAACCCAGCAAGACAGCTTAGCCTGCCTTCTCTCGCCTGCTTTGTTCCGGTGGTGCTGGCAGCCGACTGGGTGGTGCCCACCACATTAAGGGTAGGTCTTCCTCTCCCAGTCCACCGATTCAAATGTCAGACTCCTTTGGCAGCACGCTCTCAGACACACCCAGAAACAATACGTTATCAGCCACCGAGGCAGCCTTCAGTCCAGTCAAGCTGACACCTAACATTAACCATCACAGTCTCATCAGAGCACTCAAGGTCGATGAGGAGCAGGTCCAGGGCCCAGGGTGGACAGCAAGGACATTGACCTGCCACAGCCAGGCAAGGGTCCCAGAAAGAAGACCAGAGCAGAAGAGAGAAGGCCAGGAGTAAGAAAGGGCAAGAATGTGATGCCCAGAAATAGGTCACCAAAGGGATGGGACCAAGTGCTGTGACTTTAGTGGCACAGACTGGCTCAATCAGAAAAGGTGGTGCTGTCTGGCTGTCCTGTGAGCCAGCTCCAACCTTCAGGGGCACCTCTGGCTTTGCAATTAAGTGGGGTTCACTCTCAAGGCACCATGCTACACAGCTTTTTTTTTCCCCCTAAAATATCTTACTTTCAATTGGGAAGTGTGTGTCAGCATCAATAAATGAGGCAAAGGGTAAGAAAACTGATTATTGGATGCAGAAAAGCTCTCAGATCTCAGAAAAAAAAAAAAAAAAGAAAAAACTGACTTTGATTGGTTTTACCTCTGGCATGGATCATAGGGTTATATAAAACAGGCAGGAGTAAGAACAAGGCAAGAACAGCAGGAGTAAGAATGATGGGTGGATCATGAGGTCAGGAGTTTGAGACCAGCCTGGCCAGCACAGTGAAATCCTGTCTCTACTAAAAATATAAAAATTAGCCAGGCATGGTAGCATGTTCCTATAATCCCAGCTACTTGGGAGGCTGAGATAGGAGAATTGCTTGATCCCTGGAGGCAGAGGTTACAGTGAGCCGAGATTGCACCACTGAATTCCAGCCTGGGCAACAGAGCGAGACTCCATCTCAAAAACAAAACAAAAATAAGAGCAAACAAACAAAAACAAATAAATAAAAAAACAGGCAATGAGGTTGAAGAAATCGGGGGGCTTCTAAGCTCCCACTCTTAAGAGTCTCCCATGTGGGGTTAGTTTTAAGTGGATATCATAGAAAATTCGTTGATTTTGAGACATTATGCTTTTTTTGCTATTACTTTACATCAGTAAAACTCATCTTTCCATAGAAGATGCTTCTGAGAAAAGAATATTGTGCAACCAGTTCAGGGATTAATTCAGGAAGTGCCAGAACTTCTGATCAAAAAAGTGGGAAAAAATAATGAGTAAGACGTATTATTTGATAGCACAACAGGTGACTCTGGTTGATAATAACTTATTTGTACATTTAAAAATGGCTGGGCATGGTGGCTCACACCTGTAATCATAGCACTTTGGAAGGCTGAGGCAGGCTGATCACCTGAGGGTCAGGAATTTGAGACCAGCCTGGACAACATGATGAAACCACATCGCTACTAAAAATACAACAATTAGCCAGGAGTGGTGGTGGGTGCCTGTAATCCCAGCTACTCGGAAGGCTGAAGCAGGAGAATTGCTTGAACCTGAGAGGCAGTGGTTGCAGTGAGCCGAGATCGCACCACTGCACTCCAGCCTGGGCAACAGAGCATGCTCTGTCTCTAAAACAAATAAACAACAAACAAACAAAACTAAGAAGCCAGGTACTGAGACTCATGTCTGTAATCCCAGCACTTTGGGAAGCTGAGGTGGATGGATCACTTGAGGCCAGGAGTTTGAGACCAGCCTGGCCAATGTGACAAAACCCCATCTCTACTATATATATAAATCTACTTAGTTTTTCAATATTTTGCTTTAAATTGAGGGCAATTTTGCCTTCCTGAGGGCAAAAAATGCAGCTGGGCATGATGGTGGGTGCCTGTAATCCCAGCTACTAGGGAGGCTGAGGTAGGATAATTTCTTGAACCCAGGAGGCAGAGGTTGCAGTGAGCCGAGATTGTGCCACTACACTCCAGCTTGAGTGACAGAGCAAGATTCTGCCTCAAATAAATAAATAGAAAGTATAATTGGATTACTTGTAACACAAAGAATAAATGCTTGAGGGGATGGATACTTTATTCTCCATGATGTGATTATTTCACATTGAAAGCCTGTATGAAAACATCTCATGTACTCCGTAACTATGTATACCTAGTATATATCCACAAACATTTTTTAAAAATTAGGAAGTGGGACAGAGGCGTGTGCTCCCGAAGAGGATGCTGGCTTTAATGACGGAAGTGAAGGCAAGTCGCTGAGGCTTCTCAAGTTGGTCTCCCTAGCTTCAAGGTCATTACAAAGACAAACCAAGAGAGCAGACACAAAAGAGCTTTAATAGAATGAAAGTGATCTGAAAGTAAAACTCCTTTTCTTCAGCCTGATAAGTACTCTTCTGCTGCTGGGGTTTTACTCAGAGAGCACGTCTCCTACGGTGTCTCACTGAGGTCCCCGGAAGCAATTCTCTCCACATCAGAAACCTGCTAATCTGATTTTGTCTTTTATTTCAGATATGTAACGTATTCAGGCGCTTTAAATTTAATAAAGGGAAATTTAGTAGCGTCATCAGTTATGCATGAAAATCAATAGTGCTACATTTATTTAGGAATACAACACAGGTTTTCTGAATACAGCAGAGCCATAGTAAAGCATGTTTAGATGGCAATTTTGAGAATTTATTGGAAAATTAACTTCCATTCTTATCTTAGCTAAGGAATCATAACTATAATTATGCATTTTTGCAACTCCACTGCCTTAAGCTTGGTTACAGATTAGTAGAGTTTCATTGTGTGGAGGATGGTGAAAATTAGATTAGGTGAAAAAAACAGGCTGCACCTGTGTTTTTGCAAACGTTGTAATTGGTCAGGAATGGCTATACAGTGTGATGACCGCCCTTCCTAACCCCAGGCTCCAGTGGAGAAATAGGTGGCCATGTACTGTCAATATAAAACAGCTTTTCGGAGTAATAAATCTATGCAAATATTTAAGGCATTTATATTATTTTAAAATAAATACAGAAATAGCACTCCTAGAAAATACTTTCACATCTGGTTTATTTCTGGTGGGTTCAGAAAAAAACCTAACATTTGTTATAAAATGGTTTTTTTGTTTGTTTTTGAGATGTGATATGGAGAGTATCATAATGACTAAAACAATTTTTTTCAAACAAATATTCATTAGAAGCCTACAAAAGTAATTCGATAACAGGAAACTCGTTATAAACCAGAGTGAGTGCCCGTGGTAGAATCATTCTTGCTGCATCTAGGCTTTCAGTTAAAAGACTTAGAGCAATCATATATTTTCTTGGAAGTCAAGTTCTTCAAGGACAAAAAATGTTCAGGGCTGATAGTTCTCCTTCCACACAACAGTATTTTAGAAAATCTCTAGTAAGAAATGTAACAATAACTTGTGAATATGGCTACTTATTTTTTCAATATTTTGCTTTGAACTGAGGGCATTTTTTTTTTTCCTGAGGACATCTGGCAATTTCTAGGGACATTTTCAGTTGTCATGATTTTGGGCAGAGGGGATTGTGACTGGCATTCAGTGAGTAGAGGCCAGGGATGTCCCTAAACACTAAACACCCTACCTACCATGCACAGGACAGTGCCCCCACCCCGCCCCAGCAGAGAATTATTTAGTCTACAATGTCAATAGTTCTGAGCTGGACAATCTTAGATTACTTTTATCAACACAGTTCAAGTTATAATACAGTTCTTCTCTCTGAACCACTTCACATCTTCTATGTGAATTTGAGAATACATAATCAGATACAATCTATAACAAAAATACATATCTTTCTGAGGCATCACTTCGAAGAACTTCTATCAGAATAATTTATCAATGACAATGACGTTGCTAACCGCACGTACTCAACACACACTCACACAATCCACATGCCGAGAAAGAACTAAAGAAAGAGAAGGAAGAGGCATCGGCTCACCTCTCAAACAAGACCTGGCTGTAGTCACCCAGGACGTGAGCATGGGTGTGGAGCAGGATGGTGTTGTAGCCCACCAAGGCCACCATCATGATCAACATCTTCAGCTCGTAGTTGACCCGCAGGAACACAGAACAGGATATCAGTCCCAGAATGCAGCTGTATATAAAGTACTGAAACAGGAAAAGACAACAGACAGATAAAAAACTTAGGATCTCTTCTGAGAAATGCTCAACCACAAGTACCGTTGGGGCCACTGCCAAGCTCATGTGGTCAACATATAAACTGGCTGTGAAAACAGAGCCCTGTTTCTTATCTTTGAGCCAGTGGTAAATGCCTGGATATGTTAAATTCAGAGAAAAAAAATATCCACAGTTTTCCAACTCAATCTTGCATGATAAATAAAAATAAGCATGTATATTGCCAGATACTTTTTAGAACTAAAATTATTAAAAAAAATATGGAAGACACATCATTATAAACCAACGTCATTTTTTTCTTGAAAATGAAAACAGCGTGGCCTCCTACATATTCCTTAAATATATGTTGAAGTGAACAGAATCTCGTTTGGCCTTTCAATTCTTTCATTAAGAGAATATAAATCATTCCGGATAACTCTGTTAAAAGCATAAGGAAGCCCAGACATTTTATTAGAAGAGAAATTGTGTGTCAGCAGGCCTATTTAAAACAGAAGGATTTAAGTTAAAAGCCTGACCAGGCGAGTCATGAATCCCCTGGGAGTTGGACAGGCACCAGAAGAAAGTGGAAGAACCAAGTGGGAACCAGAACTGGTACCTCCCATCTGAGGTCAGAGCAAGCTGCAGGCAGGCCCACCCAAGTGAGCCATTTCCTCACAATTTACCACTGTGGCAGGTTCAGGTAGGCTTTGGATAGCTCTGAATTCAACTCTTCACTCACGCATTTGCTCACTTACTTGCAGCCAGTGACCTAACTTGCTTATATCACAGTGTCTGCATGACACTGTAAAATGAGGGTAATCATATTATCCTTGTAGGTCACTGGAAACAACAGAGATAAAAGAGTAATGTACAGAGCCAGAGTCCTGCACGCCAGGGGGTACTCCCTACAGTGAAACAGGTGCCAGCCTCAAAACGCTTTATTTGCTATATCACGGGGTTTCTGTGAACAAGGGGTTGTGTTACTATCTTAGCATTCCTAGAACAGAAAAAAAAAAAAACAACTCTCAAAAAAAAAAAAAATTAAGACTTTTAGTAAAACGTAGATCTTACTGACTTTTTTTCTTTTTTATATGGAGTTTTGATCTGTCGCCCAGGCTGGAGTGTAGTGGTGCAATCTTGGCTCACTGCAACCTCTGCCTCCTGGATTCAAGCAATTCTCTTGCCCCAGCCTCCTGAGCAGCTGAGATTACAGGCGCCCACCACCATGCCTGGCTAATTTTTGTATTTTTAGTAGAGATGGGGTTTTACCATGTTGTGTTGGTCAGGCTGGTCTCAAACTCCTGACCTCATGATCTGCCAGCCTCGGCCTTCCAAAGTGCTGGGATTACAGGCATGAGCCACTGTGCCTGGCCCCTTATTGATGTGTTTTAAACCTTGTCTTTAAAAGATAGCCTAGCTTTTAAACTATTCACTTATAATTTCATCATACTGAGTCAGCCAGGTATGAACTGCTCATTTTTGTTCTTCCACCTCCTCTGATTTCCCCAGCTAAAGCCATCTATGTTAAGCTACGTGGAAGGTGACGGATATTAGCTCAACAGTCCTGTTCTTGTAGAAGAAAGAAAAGTTGGAAATATGAGCTTGCAGTGATCATACGGCAGGCTTTCTCTTTGTAAGAGGCATGCTTGAGTGGAGGAACCCAAGGAGGAATGAATAGAAATTCCATCAGTAAGAACTTTGACCTGGTATTGTGGCTTCAAAAGGAAGACCAACACCTCACACTGGATTACACACCAACTAGGTCACTCTTCAGTGGGTGAAAGTCTTCCTCTGCAGGGGAATGTGAAGGCCACTCTTCGTTTCAGGTGGCAGCGTTTTAAGAAATACTGAGTGTTGTAAGCACTGTGTCAGCTGCAATTGCCAGATGGCAGCCCTCCATACTTCTGTCTCTCATGCTCTCCCACAACAGAGAACAAAAAAAGGGAAAGAAGAGACAATGTGTGTTAATGTAGTAAAATGATAGAATCAATAGAGCTGTGAACACATGCACAGGCAGTATCTCAGAGGCAGGCGAGATGTAGCATACCCTGTGAAAGGACAACTTATTTCTATGAGAGTTCTGCCCATGTCACCTTAGATAAGTTACTGAGTACCTACTTCAGGGCAGGTCTGAGGACTTTGATACAAGGTACACTAATGCTCTATGTCGCTTAGAAAAAGAGGACTCAAAATACAGCAGTGAGTTCTGCGAAACAGGTACACAACGTGGACTGAAATTTGGCAGAGTAAGCTTGTTTCTGATGAATATAATAAAATATTGGCTTGCATTTCATATGGCTGTCTTTTTAGTTCATTTTTCTAGTAATTCACCATTATATTTTTCAAAAGCATTGGTCTGTTACAGACTAGAAATTACAAAAAAAAAAAAAAAAGCAAAATGAAGAAAAGGCCTTCACAAAGAGTTTGAGAAGCCCTTATTTATAACCTAGTAAGCCTTTAGTCAATAGTCTTGAGTATTATAAAAGTGCTCCTTAAAACCCAGGAAACTGCCCCAGGAACTGGTGGGGGTAAGGCTCCTATTCAGTAGTTCTGTCCCATCAGATCCCCCAAAACAGCTGAGCTTAACAAAACAATCTGTGTCTTCCACAAGTCACTCAAAGTAAAGATGATGGTAATATTCACCTTGGGGAATTCTGATGAAGATTAAGTAACACAAGTTCAGAATAGCCTAGTCCATGAGAAGCTGTGTAAATTTTGCTATTTTTATTATAAAGCTCTTGGTCAGCTTTCATTTTTGAAAGAGCTCTGTTTCTAAAATTATGCTTGAAAACCACTGTTACAATGAAAGCTATCAACCAGTTCAGCATAATCAAATGAGAGGGCAGAATAAGGAATCACTTAGAAGCATGTGTGTGTCTGTATCAATGGGTGTACATGGATTATTTTGGTGTGTGGGTACCCGGGGTAAAATTTTAAAGGTTCTCACAGTCTGAACCTTTGAACTATGTGTCAATACCTATAAACTATGCTAAGGTTTCACATTTCAAAAAATATTCTGAGGCTTTAATTTTTTTTTCACATTTCAGGAACATCTACTCAAATATATATGTTCATGGGAAGTAGACTTTTAGTCCATTTCTATTAAATGGCTTTCTAGAATGCTTGGAGGCTGTGCAAGGGGTAATCTGGCATGCAAAGGTAGTTTGAGAACCTGCAAATTGCCCCCGAAGGATGTGCGGGAGAGAATACTACAGGATGGCCAGACTGGGAGCCTGTGCCGCCTCCATAGTTTAGTTGACCAGGGAGGGCGCTGGCTGGTCAGCGGTTCTGGCGATAGGATATTGAACTGACTTCTATTGGACTGTACTTACTGGTGACCCGATTGCTAATAATGTTTACCAGTCTTGATATAATTTTTGAAACCAACTTGCACTTTACAGTAAGGTAACAGCCACTGGTATCGTGGGTAATTTATTAACACTAAAGTCTCTGGGTCTTACAGCTTCTTCACCTGCAAAACCAGAGTCCCAATAAGATCTACTTCACCAGGGTCATCTTTGGATGAAATGACATAATGCATACCAAGTGCCTGCTGTGGTATAAACAGCTTACGTGGCAAAGATCCTTTATGGCTAATTTTGGTATTTTAAAAGGACTATGTTTTCCTGCTACAGAAATAATACATCAGTGTCAAAAAACTGGGAAATATGCAAAAGAATCCATATAAAAACAATGGTCTCTGATAATCCCTAATGTCCGCTTTAGCCACTATTTGTTATTTGTATATGTGTTTCCAGCCTTTTTCTTGCTATTTAATATTGGTAGTATTACTTTAGAAAGTTAGGATTATACTGCTTAGAATTTTTTAAAACAATTCTTTTCAATGAATAATTTATTATGAATATGTATTTATATATCATTTTTTTTACAATGTCTTGTATGGTGGTTAAAATAAATTCTGTTATAACTTACATGGTGGTTAAGTATAACCACTGTGCATTTTCAAATCTTTAGGCTGTTTTCTTTCTTTCACTTTCTTTTTTGTTGTTGATGTTTTATAAACACATGTACAAACACGTTTTTGGTAAACCTCTCCTTTTTTAAAATTGATTTCCAAAGTTAGTATTACAGGGTAAAAAGTATGTCTGTCTTGTACTTTTTTTGATAATGATTGAAATGATCACTTAGAAGCGTTATATCACTTTATATCACCACCAGCAGTGAACTGCGCGTGCTTCTCAACTTGCTGGTCAACTTCAGACATCACATGCCATGGGGTTTGAGAGAAACGGTGCCTGTCTGGTGCACACCCACAAAATGGCTTTTCCAGTGTTCCCTGGATCCATGAGGGAGGAAGCCAGGATATCTCCAGGCTCCTTGGGGACTGCTAAACCCATGAGTTCATAATGCATTTCCGCACAGCCAGTCCATGCAGACCTGGGGCTTCCTTGGCAACACTGGCCAGCATCTTCAAGGCCCCATGATCAGAAAGACAGTAGTACGTTTACTACACGCCATGTAGACTGTGCTTTTTCAGAATCTTTTAAGGTTGAATAAATGTTGCCTTTCCTTTCCCCACCTTGAGTTTTTAATAATTTTCTTTGATTGCAAATAAGATATTATACAGGTTTACCTAAATGTAATTCATAATGATTTCCTTATTCTTTTAATGATACCAAGTCATCTCAAACATAGTGGAAGGAGAGATTTAAAAGGATATTGCCAGCTATACATTTTTTTCCTGTCAAAATGCATCTTCGCATTAAAATTTTAAATGTAAAGTGCTACGTGGATGTGAAAGGGGACTGCTCAGTCGGTGCACTCTCTCCCCAGTATCCAGCCTATGGATCATGGGGATGCTAGCACCATTGGTTCAAGGAGGAAGAGGCAGGCCACACCATTAATTTAAATATTTCTCTAAAACAGAGGGCTCCAAAAGGCCCACAGTGAGATTACAGTCAATAAGCTCTCAGGAAGACTCCAGCTTTTCACTTTTCATATAACTAAATAGAGAAGTCAATGCCTAATCCTCACTGAAGTTGATGATAATACCTAATTTGAAGGACAGGATCTCCTGGGTAAGGAATGAACTGATACCACCCCCTCTTCCCAATGTCCCCATGGGGACACTGCTTTTAGAACATGGTCATCTTGCCCTTGACCCAGTCAAGGCCTCAGAAGCCTCCATTTTTCCCTTCCCATCATTTAATTTATTGGGAGCTGTGAGCTTCCCAATAAATTAAATGATGGGAAGGGGAAAATGACCAGAGCAAAATATCAAGGAAGCAAATCAGAGGAGAAACAAGAAAATCAATCCACTTTATTGCCATAGCTACTGGAGTTAAAATTTTTGGTATTTTGAAAGCATACATATTGAATTACCAATTTGAGTCTCCAAAATAGTTCACTTAGCATTCTCAAAACTGGTTATTTGAGACGGAAACTAAATGAGCACAATCTGCACTACTTTTAGATAATTATTCAGAAAGTGAAAAGGAGAGCATAAAAACTTTTTTTTTTTTCCACAAATGATTTGTGGAAGAACAAAGTTGTTAAGCAGTAAATAACTGACTTAACTCTCCACTTAAAAGATTAATGCGTTAATAAGTTTGGAAATTTCAACCTAGGTCCTTTGGGACACTGGTGAAGATGAGTCCGTTAGCAAGAATTACTGAGGAATGGAATCACTGGGCAGCGTATGTTGCCAAAGAAGAGGGAGGAAAATGAGGTGTGGGCAGTTTTATCACAGCTTTAAGGGGGATAATATTAATTCACTGGAACAATTAGCAACATCTCTAAGTAAAAAACCCAGAAACATGGTGATATATAATTGAGTGCCATATGGTAGGATATATGCTAGAAATGTTGTAGTGGTTAAGAGAATAAGGCAATCATTACTGGTGAAAGCATGAAAATAACATTGTAAGTTTGCAAATGTGAGTTTTGCCAGTCCCCAGGGCCTGGACTTGTAGCAGAGGCTGGCATTTGTAAATTCAGGACTACTCAGGGATTGATATCAGAGAGGAAATGCAAACTCTAGAACAGATCTAAGACTAAAGAATATATGTTATACAGACTACTAGCATACAGAAGAGCCACCAAAGCAGTCATAATTGCAATGTTCTTACCGGGAGGAAAAATAAATTTTGTGCACGCAGAATTGCCGCCTGATTATTTGAGGCTGAAAAACTTGTGTTTGATGTATTGGCAGTTGGAGGGATTGTTTCCTCAGAGTCACTCAGGAAAAACTGCAAAGAGAAGGTTGTTGTTATTGTTGTTTTTTTTAAATGAATTAGCAGTGCAAATTAGACAAGATAACCAGCAGGTGGCTGCTAACTTTATGAATTCTGTGTTCCTTATGCACAGTAAACAGGATTGTTCATGTGGATTTGGGATTTTCTATTCAATAAGTAATGAACAATTTATTGTTCTATACATTCCATAAAGAATTCCAGAACTTCAAAATTCACATGAAAGAAATTCGAGGCACCTCTCTCAAACAATAAAAAGTACACAAAGCCCTTGGCAGAAAGCATGGTTAGAATGACATTTGAAGCCGATACCACCTTTGAAGCCGGTATCACCATGCATACATTCACTTCTCTACCATCAAACTGGAGTCTGCAGAATGTTTTTATTCTCCAGTATCTTTTCCATCTCGGCTCAAACATTTAATGAGTCAATATAGTTCTATGAATTATTGATTTTTAGAATGAAAATTAATTCTGTGGGCAAAATGCAATCACCAGCCTCTACATTTATATCTATTATTTGTGAGTGCTTGGCAACTCAGATCATAAGGGGTGAAAAATTTAAAAGGATGAATGTTCTCAGGACTGCTGGAAAGGGGACTTTAAAGAAACAAAAGGTAATGCTGAGAAAATAATTAGCTCTTATGTAATGGTCTTACATAATATAAGCATCAGAAGGACAGCATCAACCTGCTAGCAAGGCAGGAGAAAATCTCTCTCTCTCTCTCTCTCTCTCTCTCTCTCTCTCTCTCATTCTTTTTCTCTCTCTCTCATTCACTGTCCTACAGAAGCTGCACACAGACTAAACACCCAAGGATCAGTCACTTTTTGGTCATGTGGCTAAGGGTCAGAGGCATGTTCTGGAAACACAAACTACAGAACCATGACTTGAACCAGTTCCTTTTACTGAAATAAATTAATTTCATTTATAAATCTATCAAACAGATTTTGTTTTCTGCACAGGGTTAACCACACATATTCAAGGTTTAAAAAAGAAAACTTCCCTTAAAGTTGCTATGGTTGCTTTTGTTCATTTCTATCGAGTTATTTCTCTGGATTGCCTAGTTCTTGTCCAATACCTGAACTACTTTATTTAGACAGATAAGAAGGCATTTATTTAATCTATTATTGAGAACATTCTTCTAGATGTGGTATTTCTGCCCATTATATAATTTGATTAAATTAGGCAAAATGCTGACTTAAGAATCAAAGAAATGAGTAATTTCTATATGTATGATGCAGGAATTTGTAAAAATTGTCACATCCCTGGCTGAACTGCAAGTGTGCTAACATTTTGGAAAAAAATTATATCAGAGATTGAAAAAAAAAATGAAGTAATTAAACAAGCAAGCTCCAAAAAAGTACAAATGTAGATTAAGATTTGATAGACCAGAAATTCAATTGATTTAAATATTTTAAGAAATCAAGAAATGGCAAACAAAAGATTGTTAACTTGGTGCATTACTGGTCTTAAGTGCCAAGGTTCTTAAAATATTTTTAAAAACTTCTTGATTACATCACCATATAGGCAAAAACCTAGGTAAAATCAAGTATTCTTGACATACAACGAATGAGTAGTTTACTTTGTGAAAAAAATGTGTCTTGCAATAAATACGATGGTTGAACCTGAAGAACAGAAAACTCCAATCACCATACACTATGTTTCCTATCTCACTTCTACTGTCTTTCTAGTATTTGTTAATTACCCGTAAATTCAAGATTCTTCGTTCTGTCTAAAATTATATTACAATTTTGAATCAACCTCTCTTCCTCTGACTTCTTTGCATTTTCAAGTAACAAACTCATGCCATTCCCTAATTATAGCCAGTTAAATACTCAAGAGAGCTATTAATCCCTTGCCCACCTTCCTTCCAGGTAAAGCTGCCCCAACTTTCTCCACTGAAAATATTTTTAGCATCATAATGATTTAGGAAGCACTTCTCTGAACCTAATTTAATTTTCTACATCCTTTGTCATAATTAGGATAATGATGTCATCATTCTGAACAATACATCCTAAATAAAATGCTAATGAACACTGCATATTTTTAGTTTGCTTGCAAATTTTACATTTCTCAGGCAATTAAAAACATATTAG